>NW_027496627.1:0-75414 GCF_021521415.1 Bidens hawaiensis
GAAGTTAATGCGGAAAAATATTGGATATCGGTAGGGGTGGCAAATGTGACCCATGGGTTGAATGAGTTGTATTAAAATGTATATAATGGGTCAAACTAAAAAAAGAAAATGATTGAAACGGGTCAAAACCGGTTGACATTTCTATAGTTTTTTTTTTTAATGAAACGAGAAAAAATATGAATTTTTTTTAGTGTTTTTACTTTTTAATTTTTGATTTATATTTCAAGTTATAATTTTTTAATTGTTTTTTTTGAATTTTTTAATGAGGGGTTTTTGAAATCTCAACTCATTCTGACCCATTTCAAAAACCCCTCACTAAAAAATTCAAAAAAAAAATAAAATTAAAAATCATAACTCGAAATATATCAAAAACTAAAAAAGTTTCCTCCGTTTTCTCGTTCCATAAAAAAAAACCTTCAAGAAATGTCAACCCGTTTTGACCCATTTCAATCATATTCATTTTTAGTTTGATTATTTGACCTATTCTGACTCATTATATACATTTTAATACAACTCATTCAACCCAATGGATCACATTTGCCACCCCTAGATATCGGTCAAGGACCAATATTTGAGATATTGTTTATCGCGGTGGAATATCAGTAATTTTAATATCATGTAAAATTCATATATATAGCAATTTAACACTAATAATTCAATATACTCTCCTACCGTTAACAAATTAACCCTTTGCAACTTGCAAAACACTAGCAATCGTTGATATTGGGATTATCAGTGATATCAGACAAATATCGATCAAATCGCCAATATTATTGGTATCGATATTCTGACCGATATATTAAAATCGACATATATCGACGATATCGACTGCATAGATCAAATGCATAACTTTTTCTAAATATGAACCTATTTGTATCAAGATGATGTATCTCATCTTCTTCGGGTTCAGGTGAAGCATTCGACGTGCATTCCAGCTCGGTGTCTAGAAATGCAGCGAAATCATCACTGCTGGACGAGTTATCCGGTGAATCATCCACTATACTCATCTATAATGCAACCTGTAATAATAATTATAATACTATAGCAACAGATATACATCAAAAGAGTTCAATAGTTACTATTGTAATTAGTGTCAGAATTGGTATTTAAGTTGAGAAAATCACACTAGGACTGTAAACAAACCGAAACGAAGAAGATCTTGTTCATGTTCGTTCGCTAAGCTTTAATCGGACAAACAAACAGTTCACGAACATCTAACCAAACGAATTTTCTTGTTCGTGAACGATTCACGAACACAAAGTGAAGAGGTAGGTCCCAGCAGAGCCCGGTTGGACCCGCAAGACTCACCTTAAACAGGGACGTCTGCGCAGAGACCAACTGGATCCGCATGACCAACCATGCTCAGAGACGTGACGTCCTTACGCGCAGTACGCAAGCTGGTCCCGCAGGAAAAGCCTCCCAATGGTGAAGGACTCCGCCTGTCCCCGCAGCCTCGGATACAAGCCATTAGGGAAGGCCACCCGCGCAGCATGGCTACACGCACAAGGCACTTAGCTCTCGATCATTCAGTGTCACCTGAAGGAATGAGCAAAGCCGGGAGCAATCCCGCACAGAGGCGGGAGGGGGAATACTCCCGCCCAAATAAGCCAGTCTGTATACTGAAGGATCTTTTACTGTACCTGACGAGGTATGGGCGAAAGATCTGATCAGAGATACGACAGCTCACTGATACAGTATGGCGAGCAGCATGCTCCTGTACTGTATCACTATTAGCCGCTGCCTACTCACCAACTACTGTCATACCACGTGCGTAGCCGGCAGTTGGTGGAAAGGGAATAGTATACAGCAGGCCTGGTCACTATCAGCCGCTGCCTACCCACCAACTACCAGCAAGGCACGTGCGTAGGCTACTGTTGATGAACAGGAACAGTGTTGCAGCTGGCCATACCTCCTTGGAAACCTACCTTCGGCTATAAATACCCCAAATGGTATGATCATCTGAACACATTACATTATCTTATATCATCATAATATACCTGATATCTGCTCTAGCAATCTCTTAATATACTTTTATATTTAAAGAGCAATCTAGTCTGATTCTCACGCCGGAGGGTGGTCACAAGGAGGAACCCCCCCCCCCCTTCTCAGTGACGAGCTCACGGTGTCTGTTTTGCAGGTTATCAGAAGAACCATCTTCCAAGGGTCTAACCCCTCGTGGGAAACAGCTATCCAACCCCCAGGTTATCCGTAATCTGTCCGGGGTCCGGTTAGTGTTTCTTCACAAAGGAACACATACAATGTTTTATTTGTTTTGGCTAACCGAGATTGGTCAGCGTCAACGGTTCGGTCCGGCTACCAAGTTTGTGTTGGTGTTTTTTAACATTCATATTTATATATTCATTTTACATATAAATTAATAATTTTGCTTAAAGCGATATGATAAAGACTAGAAAACCTTTAACGAACAAACATAAACAAACAAACATTAACAGACGTCAACGAACACATTATCAAAAGTTAACAAACACAGCCTCGGTTCGTGCTTAATCATTTAGTTAATCAAACGAAATTCCTTGTTCACGTCCGTCCCTTTTTTAAACGAACTACCTTTCAAACAATTCTCCAAACGTTCGGTTCGTTTACAGCCCTAAATAAGACTGATAAAATAAAATAAAAACCCATATCTCACATTGCCTCATTGGTTTATGCAAACTATTTAATAACCATATAATAATAACTGATTTTTCAATTGTTAATCAATCTATGTTCTCTTAGGACTTTCATCGAACACCTAACATGCATGCAACTTATATACATATTTTCATCAAGAATCATGGCAATATTAAAACCTACAACAAATTGGATTTACCCTGAATAGAATAACCCCCAAATCAATTCGTCCAATTGAAAGAGATGAAAACCCTAAAAGGAAATTTATTGTGGGGTTTTCTTGAATTGAATATAATAAAAACTTTATTGATTATTAATTATTTTTGCTTAAAAGTGTAATTAAACCAACATTAGTCATTAGATTAATTCACCCCAAGATTTCATACGGACCTTTATGTTCGGGCTAGTGACGACAATGGGCTGGGTTCAGGTGTTTCCAAACCTATAACCGATTATCAAAGTTCGTCCCGAAATTAGTTGAGTTTTAATCGGGTAGTTACCAGTCGGGTTTCAGGTTTCCTATCGAGTTTTGACAAAATACTCGTAAGGTATACCGGACCAAAACTCATCAGATTTATATCGGGTTTTGACAAAATATAACTGATTGTCTATTAGGTGATACATAGAAGGAAAACCGGTTTGTTTCCTTGTAAAAAAATCGCAAAGTTAAGGAATCTGACAGTTTTTAGGCGAACATGGTTTTCATGAGAGGTGCACAAACCGGTTAAAACTCAAAACCGGTTCTGTTTGGTCAACAAAAGTCAAAACTGGTTTACGATCGGTTTCTATTCCGGTTGAAACCGCTTACTTGACCATGTTACGATTAGCTTCGGTTCGGTTTTTGATCGGTTTCTGTTCGGGTTTTTGCCAGGTTTTCGTTCGGTTAACATATTTGGAACTGATTTTAATGGAGAAAATTACATACCGGTTCTGAACCGGCAGTTTCAATCGATTCGAAATCAATTTCTACATAATTGATTTTGAATCGGTTTCAGTTTCTCCATAATCAATTTCATAGTTTCAAATCATTGGAATTATGCAAAGATAAAACTCATTTGAGAGATTATTTAGGTTCCATATATAAGCAATAGAATCCTAGGACAATATTTAAAAATGTTTGTTCAATATTAAACTCAAAACAATAAAAGCAAGACAGAGACCAGGCATAAGCATGTTTTTAAATATAACATATAAAACTATGCCCACAAGTTACATATGAATTATTTCTAGTAGTATCTTGCTAATGAACTTATGAAAAGTTTAAAATCACAATATAATTATGTATCAAGTTAGGCCCAAATTAGACATTGGGCCCTAACTCAACCCCATCATCCACATTATCATTACTAGCAACTTGAATAGGCTTCAAGGTATAGAATTTGGCACAAAACAAGTAGTAAATCAAATTAAGAGCTTGAAGCAATGTGATCAACCAATAAAAATATTCCAACTTCCCCTCATTCAAACTTTCATTTTGGAGCCAGTTTGACCCGTCTTGACCCGCACTCCATTTATGCACCAATGTCACCAAAAGCGTACTCCCGTAATTTCCCAACGCAAACACCAACCAAAACAATGCGGTTGCGGTACTTCTCATACTCTCCGGAGATTGATCATATAAAAACTCAAGACGCCCAATTGATGTAAAGGCATCCGACATTCCATAAAGCGCATATTGAGGTACTAACCAAAAGACCGAAAATGATATCTTCTCGTCCGGATTTGAAGTTAAAACATGTTTGCGCTTCATTTCAACAAAACCGGCTACTAATGTGGCAAGGACCGACAAGAAAAAGCCAATTCCCATCCTCGTGAAAAAGGTGATTCCTTGTTCTCTTCCCGTGATTTTACGCATGATCGGGACGAATATACGATTGTAAAAGATTATTGTGAGTAGCATTGTGGTTAAGGTGAAAACTATCATTGATGCTGCTGGGATTTTGAGTGATTTTGTGAGGTTTGTATTCATTATTTTTGCTTGTTGGAGTGAAAAAGTGCTTTGTTGGGTATAGGCTAGTGTGGGTAGAATCCCAGAGGCCCATATTGGGCCCATTCTGATTATTGTTTTGAGTTCTTCGACCCGGTGGACCGTGCTTAATCTCCACAAGTTTGGGTCGGATCCCCCTTTTGAAAAGTCTTCCTTTGTGACTATTGCAGCCTTATCCAAAAATCTGAAATTGAAATAAGAGATGACAATGAAACTAGTATGTATGTATGTATGTATGTATGTATGTATGTATGTCTGTCTGTCTGTATGTATGTATGTATGTATGTATGCATGTATGTTTTAGGTACTCGAGCAAGATATCATCTAATATAATATCCGTGAATTTCTAAAACTAATATCATACATATTCCATACCCGTCCCGATGGTTTGTTCGGTTGGTACAGGATGTCATCCCTAATTAGTAAGTTTTACAAAATGTAGCTTTTGTTGTTGAAATTGAAATATGCTTGAAATACTTTGAAAAGAAGAAAAAGGTATTATTTACCTAATAATTCCAAAAATATATTTTTCTTTTTCTTTTTATCAAAAGATTTAGGTATGTTAGGTATTCCGTATTCAGAAACGAAATACCTAATATTAAATGCTAATAAATAATCGTAGTTAGAAGACGTATAAATATTTGTATCTTTTATATAACCCAGTTACGTAATCTTTTACCACACTATGTTTTTAAGTCTCAATCCTATTATATCTGTCAATCACTACAATCACTATTTCTATGTAATAGTTAGAATACGTATAAACATTTATATCTTTTATTTAACTAAGTTACGTAATTGTTCACTCTTTTTCTCTGTCTCAATCTTATCATATCTGTCAATCACTAATTTCTATATAAATAATAAATTTGTTTAGTAAAATTTTTTAATACGAAAAATACTAATAAAAGAAGGATACTTACTTCATTTGTTTAGTGTGTAGAAGCTTTCCCGAAATAGAAATAGATGCATCAAGCTCATTATTTTCATAAAGTAACTTATGGTCCAAAACCATAGCCAACTTCCTCTTTTTGTAAGCCGCAACACACACTTGAACCAATCGGGCAAACGGGCTACCCACGGGGTCTATATTCCGATACAATGGGTACCCGATAACAAACCCAATAATCGAAAAAGCCATAGCTAGGGATGGGACACCAAGGCCCCAACCCCATCCAATATTATCTTGAATATAAACAATTACCGTTACAGCCACTAATTTAGATACTCCCATACAAAAATAATACCAATCGAAAAACTTAAATGTGCTAGGTTTTTGTTTCTCGTCGGTTTTATCGAATTGTTCCGCCCCGAATGGCACCACACATGGTCGGATCCCACCCGACCCGATTGCTAGTAATAGAAGTGATATGTACAAGATTGCTAGTTGACCCGAATTTGCTTGTTGGCAGCTCTCACCGTTGTTACTTGGTGTTTTTTGTTTTGGTAGCACCGCGGTTAAAGTCAAAGATACCAAACCCTATATTATTATTGGTGTTAGTGACAAAGAGTATTATTATTTATAAAATAAAAATAAAAATAATAATAATAATATTGTGTTGATAGACTCAATATTTTCAGTACTGCCAGTTTTTAATTATAATATTTTAACCGATATTTATTATTATCATTATTACTATTTTATAAATATGATTATCATAATAATTATAATGTTTATTACTATTATAACGGTTTGATTTATAGCTGATTATTATTATTATTATTATTATTATTATTATTATTATAACTCATTTGTTTGTATTACAAATCATATACAAAACTACATGTTACAATTAGCGCAAAATGGTAACAACACACAAAATAATACAAGTTAACTTCTGGTTCGGTTTTACATGGCCAATTCAAGTTCAAAACCAGACTTAACTATTAAACCAACAAAGCGTCAAAAGCAAGCCGTTTAGATCTCAAACCACGCAAATGGTGCAAATGCTTCATTTTAAATGGTTTGATCAGTTTCAACCGTTCATGAATACCCATGTAGGGTACTATTTAAAAGTCATTAAACTAGTTCATAGTTGGTAGATAGTGACTTACTATTTGGTAAATGATGGAAGAAACGGTGATGGTCCAAAACTTCCCGGCAAACGAATCGGCCACAAATGCACCTAGCAACGGTGTCAAGCTAGCGGTTCCAGTAAAGTTGGTTAGAGTGTTGGCAGCTTTAGTCATCGGCATATGAAGTTGTATTGTCAAGTAACTAATCATATTTGTTTGAAACCCAACCACAGCCAACTTCTCACCCGCCTCGCTTGCTACAAGTACCAAAATATTAAACTAGCATGAATTTCAAATAATTATAATAAAGTGACAGGTAAACATGTAACATACCAAAAATGAAGGGCATAGTGATGAGACCACCTTTGACCCTCTGACCATGTTTTTTGCCTTTGGTCTTAATCTCTGCCATTTTGTTTAATTTGGTTTGTTTGAATGGTGGTTCAAAGGTTCTTTTATATAGGCTAAAGGGTATGCAGTGAGAATGATCCCGTATAGAACATTGTTTTTCTTACGTCCCAAAATGCTAAACTCACGAATTTTATGCAGGTCTCTAACCGAGAAAGCGACTTTCAGGTTGTTTTATAATTAGGTATATGGATTTACTAATACCTATAAGCACATTGTTATCCCTATTTGTAACCTTAGTTGAAAATGTTAAATACCATGTTTAAAAGAAGTAATATGTGACTAGATAACATATGATATACACTTAGTTCCCAAACAAAGAATCAAGAGCATGCTTCAAAACATCTTCGATCTAACATAAGTTACTACACAAGAAAATCTCCCACGACACCACTAATCCGATACAAAATGTTGGTGTTCTTGTCCATCTAGCTAATCACCTATGTCAAAAATCGCAACTTTTTCTTTCAAAGGGTAAATCACGAACAAAAAGTCACTTATTAATTTTAGTCTTCTTCACCACGAACCGTCATTAGTATATGCAACAACTAATTAACTTATGATTACAATTTCAAACAACAAAATAAGTTCAAGTGTTGTCTCACCTTCCATACATTGCAAAATTCTCCCGAGTTCCTATAATGCGGGTAAAAGTTTAAAGAAAGCGACTTTCAGATTGTTGTCGGGTTTAACGGTACTAAAAGACAATTCACGAGTTTTATAGATACACCATAATTTTGCCAAAAAAAAAAAGAAAAAAAGAAAAAAAAAGAGGTCTAGTTTAGTTTTAGTGTGCTAAAAGAGTTAGTGTTTAACGTGTCAATTCAATACGAACTTAAAAGTATTATTGAAAAAAGACGGTATTATATATATGCAAACCCTTACACGACTCATGTATACACATATTTGCTTAGATATTTCGAGAAAACAAACAAATTACGAGAGAATTATGTGTCTCTATATTTGGTTTTCTACACAACACATAAAATCAAAACCGTTACTAATGGTTCGGTTCATGATTTGACCTAAAAACTGCGAAAACCGGACCCCTAGCATCTATATTAAAACTCATACAAAAAAAAATTCATAACTTACCTTTTGTCATGATTTGTCACAATACTTTAAAAAATACTATATGTAGCCTGCCTATTTAAGGTGCAAAATATGTTGTTTGTGTTGAATACGTCGGGTTTTGTATTGTTTTTTTTACATAAGTCCTGAAAAATAAATGAATTCGTTATGATTTCTAAATGACTATTAAGTATATTTGTATTATTCAAAAATATAAATCGTATAATATTACTTTTAAAATGATAGACTTTGCATTAATTGAAAAAGTAGTGTTTACATCGAAAGATGTATCATTTTGCGTGTTATACAACTATACAAGCACTATAACTGAAAGACTTATCGTCCAAAATAGAGAATTCACAGGGGCCCATATGGTCAACCCAAGAAAGATGTCGATATCAATAACTAATTTTGAACTTTTAAAAATGATGTAGAAAATAGAAATATTAAAGAAAAATTGTCTATAAGTGCCACTAGGGCTGTAGGGAAAAATAGTACATTCGATGGGTCATTGAAAACAACCTACCAATATGTTAAAAATCACAATGTATCTATCAATAAGTTAAAAGAGTGTCTAAGTTGTCGGTTTTTTTCCTTTAAAAATAAAGAAATAGATTATTGATGATGTTGTTAGGATCTCAAAATGGGTTTTATGGCGGTGGCTCGTAAATGAACCCTTAAAACTTCGACTATATCATCTAGACCGTGACCAAAGTCTTAGTTGGTCTTATACGTGTGACACATCATTGGAAAAAGGATTTTAATAGCTGAATGATGGTGTGCAGTATCAATTTTACTACAACATCTGGTTACATGATCTAATCTATTATAAAAATTAAGGGAATACGCATAAGCGACCAATTCAAGGTGAAAAATGGGATTGCTCCATTGGCGCAAAATTATGATAAAATTGAGCCAAAAGATCCTGATTGAAGATATTTATGACGAAATAGCATATCTTTAAGATGTACTCCAGTGTTTTGAACTAGTAATTGGTGGAAAAGCGGTTTGTTTCCATCTTAAAAACCGTGAATAAGCGAACACTATATTGTTCTGAATAGCAGTACCCAAGGCAATATTTTTAGATGTTTGTTCAATAGTTATTTTATGTTGTTTAAAACATTAATCTAACAATAAAAACAAGACAAAAACTAGAGTTTTTAAATTTAAAGTAGAATTTATTTCTAACTAATAACATCATATGCTAATAAAAAGTTAAAGACCACAATCAAAATTACATTACATATATGCCTTTTAACTTAACATCATATACTTTCTTATGACTTGTACCTCCAAATCCAATCAAGTTGGGCCAGATTTAGACATTGGGCCCTAACTCAACCCCATCCACTTTATCATTACTAGCAACCTGAATGGGCTTTAAAGTATAGAATTTGGCACAAAACAAATAGTAAATCAAGTTAAGAACTTGAAGCAATGTGATCAACCAATAAAAATACTCTAACTTCCCCTTATTCAAGTTATCATCCGGTAGCCAGTTCGAACCGCCTTGACCCGCACTCAAATTATGCACCAACGTTACCAAAAGCGTACTCCCGTAATGTCCTGCCGCAATAGCGGTCCAAAACAACGCGGTTGCGGTACTTCTCATACTCTCCGGAGATTGATCATAGAAAAACTCAAGATGCCCTACTGACATAAACGCTTCGGCCATCCCATGAAGTGAATACTGAGGTACTAGCCAAAAGACCGAAATGGGTATCGTCTCGTGAGGCTTGTAAGTCAAACCATGGGCAAAAGCGGTATGTTTGCGCTTTATTTCAACAAAACCGGCTACTAATGTGGCGAGGACCGATATGCAAAAGCCAATTCCCATCCTTGTAAGAAAGGTGATTCCACGTTCTCTCCCCGTGATTTTGCGCATGATTGGGACGAATACACGATCGTAAAAGATTATTGTTAGTAGCATTGTGGTTAAGGTGAAAACACTCATTGATCCAGCTGGGATTTGGAATGATTTTGTGAGGCTTCTATTCATTGTTTTTGCTTGTTGAAGTGAAAAAGTGCTTTGTTGGGCATATGCTAGTATGAGTAGAATCCCAGAGGCCCATATTGGGCCCATTCTTATTACTGATTTGAGTTCTTCAACCCGATGGACCGTGTTAAGCCTCCACAAATTTGGGCTGGAGTCACCTTTTGCAAAGTCTTCTTTTGTGACTATGGCAGCCTTATCCAAAAATCTGAAATTGGAACAAGAGATGACAATGAAACCGGTGTATCGTAATCCGAGTTTTATATCTGATCCAATACTCGTTGGGTATTTTTATTTGTAATTAATCGTTTGTTTGATAAAAATTATCTTTTTTTTCTAAATACGTTTATTATTATTATTATATTTTTTTTGCATATAATTATTATTCAATGAAAACACAAATAAAATACGAAAAATATAAGCATGGTGAATTATTGAATTACTCTATTACCTAATGAAGAACTTTGTGTTAGAGTATGCATGTTTTGAGTACTCGAGCCAAATATCATCTAATACAAATACTGTTAATACACAAAAATATTTTTAGATAACTAAAACTTTAACTATCCCCAGTGACGGACCCAGGATTTTTTGTCAATGGGGTCCCATATTTTCGGTGTTCAAATTTTTCGGGTCGGTCGTTGTTCAGGTCGGGTCGAGGCGAAGAACATAATAAAAAACAATATCATAATAAAACTTTCTTTTCAATCATCACTACCTGAACGGGTCAAAATGGGTCGGGTTGACACATAAACACTTTGTTTTCCCTTTCTTAAACATTTTTTAGATAGAACCTAGATCCACCCTTTCATAAGCATGTGTTGAAAACCATTAACTTAAACTAATGAAAAATAAAACTGATATTTTAAAGTGTTTGAATGTTTCTAAAGAAAACCATGCATAAAGTTGAAAACAATGATATGTATTTTAGAGGTGTTTGAATGTTTCCAAAGTTATCATTGCAACATTAGCAATCAAATGATTGATTAACACTAAAAATTAACACAAAAAACCAAAAACTGAGCCTTGTAAGACTTGAACCCATGACCTTTCAAAGATAAAACAAGGGACTTTCCACCAGACCACATCAACATTAATAGTATGGGTTCCAAGTATTAAATCTTATGGGGTCCTCAAAAAATTTAATATACCGCTTCTAATAAATTTTTAAAAAACATTGGTGTCCCGGGACCCCGATCCACACTATGTGGGTCCGCCCCTGACTATCCCATATATGTCCCGATGGGTTGGTCGGCTCCTAAATAATAAGTTTTACTTTAAAAATCAAAAGGTACCTTTTGTTGAAATTGGAATATCCTTGAAATACTTTGAAAATGAGAGAATATATATATATATATTAATGCGTTAGATATGCTTATCAAAAGACTAATTAAAGAATTTGCTTTATTTTTTAACCCACGTTTTACCTCTAAATTGTTCAAAAAGAAAAAAGTGGCACAACAATTATCATGTGTTGTTAGTTAACACACGTGTTTTGGTTAATCTCTAATTAAGATGACCTAATTATTCCATCATATATTATTGCTTTGATTTTTCTCAAAAGATTAAGGCTATTATCATTTTAAGTTGGGTATTTGGAAACGAAATACCTAATATATACATACTAATAAATAAATAATTCTAGTTAAAAAAACATATTAACATTTTTTATCTTTTATTTAACTAAGTTACGTAATTGTTTACCTCAATCTGTATCTAAGTCTCAATCCTATTATATCTGTCAACCACTACCGATCATTATTTTCTATATAAATAATAACCAACGGAGCTTGCCCCAATGGCCAGGAATATGATGGATGACCCGGATGTCCCGGGTTCGAATCCTGATTCCGACCGGATTTTACCAGAGCATTAAAACCTGTCGTGCCTTGGGGCGGGGTGAGCCAACTAGGTTTTACTGGGAACGCTAAGCCAAACTCGGATGCCAGCGTGGATCTCGATCATGTCAACATAGTTGGCCTGAGTGGGGTAGTGGGGCGCGACGTGTTCACGCAGTAAGATAACTTATATGTGAAAGTCTCCGTTCGGAAAAAAAAATGTGAAATGCTAATAAAAGAAAGTAACTTACTTCATTTGTTTAGTATGTAGAAGCTTTCCAGAAATAGAAATAGATGCATCAAGCTCATTATTCTCATAAAGTAACTTAGGGTCCGAAACCATAACCAACTTCCTCTTTTTGTAAGCCGAAACACACACTTGAACCAACCGGGTAAACGGGCTACCTGCAGGATCCATATTCTGATACAACGGATACCCGATAACAAACCCAATAATCGAAACCGCCATAGCTATAGATGGGACCCCAAGGCCCCAACCCCATCCAATATTATCTTGAATATAAACAACTACCGTTACAGCCACTAGCATAGATACGCCCATACAAAAATAATACCAATTGAAAAACTTCCATGTGCTAGTTTTTTGTTTCTCGTCGGTTTCATCGAATTGGTCCGCCCCAAATGCCACCACACATGGTCGGATCCCACCCGACCCGATTGCGGTTAATAAAAGTGATATGTATAGGATTGCTAGTTGGCCTGAATCGGCTTCTTGGCAAATTTCGCCGTTTTTACATGGTGGTGGTCTTAGTTTTGGTAGCACCGCGGCTAATGTCAAAGATATCATTCCCTATATACCGTTATTGAAGTTAGTGACAAAAAGTATTCGGGATGTTCATAGTTTGGTTTAACGGTTCTCAAAAAAATATTGGGTTGGCCGACAAGTCAGACCAATCAAGTTTATTAGTCTGACAGTTTAACAGTTCAATTTTGACATTTTTAAACGAATTTATAATTATTACTATTATAAATACTATCATTATTATTTTTATTACTATAAACATTATTTTTATGATAATGATAACTATTATTATTTTTATTATTGTTATTATTATTATTATTTTTATTATTATTATTATTATTATTAGTTTCAAACTATTAGTTTTTACAAAAAAGGAAATCATATACTACATATTACAAATTTACAATATAGAAAAATGATTAAAACATATAAAATAACAAAAGTTAACTTTTTAGTTTGGTATAATAGTCCACTCCAAGTTCAAAACTAACTAAACTGTTAAACCGACGAATCGTCAAAACCATGCCATTTGATCTCAAACACGACAAACAAGCCAACCGCTTTAGTTTCAACAGTTCGATCAGTTTCAACTGTTCATAAACACCCATATAGGGTACTATTTAATGTTGTTAAACTAGTTCATAGTTGGTAGATGGTGGCTTACTATTTGGTAAATGATGGAAGCTATGGTTATGGTCCAAAATCGACCGGCAAACGAATCGGCTACAAATGCACCTAGCAATGGTGTCAAGCTAGCGGTTCCACCAAAGTTTGTTAGAGTGTTGGCAGCTTTTGTCATTGGCATATGAAGTTGTGTTGTCAAGTAACTAATCATATTTGTTTGAAACCCAACCACAGCCAACTTCTCACCCACCTCATTTGCTACAAATATCAAAACATTAAAATAAGAGCATCGAAAAAAACAATTACAGTAAAGTGACAGGCAAACAGATAACGAGAAGTAAACGTACCAAAGATGAAAGGCATAGTGATGAGGCCACCTTTGACCCTTTGACCATTGTTTTTTCCTTTGGTTTTCATATCAACCATTTTGTTTAATTTGGTTTGTTTAAGTGGTGGTTCAAAGGTTCTTTTATATAGGCTAAAGGGTATGCCAGACTTGTTACTTTTCTATGGGTGCAAATTATGGCCACAAATGTACCTATTGATGATTGGTGTGTAGTACCAATGGCACATGATATGCACATGAGTGTGATTTTGGTATATTTATTTGTAACGATGAATTTCATTAAAACAGCTAGCAAGGCGTTAGGAGCCAAACAACATAAGAAAATTACAGGGAAAAATTACGGTAATTCTTTCAAAGCAAATTTTTAAAAGATCGATTTTTAAACCGAAGAAAGGCTAATGATATTACGTTCGCCACTGTATTTAGACACTAGCCGAAGTGCATTGGAAAACGAGTTGTTCCTTGCCTTCCCAATACAGTAACAAGACGTGAGAATGACTTCCGTATAGAACCTTGTTTTTCTTACGTCTCAAATTGTTAAACTTATGAATTTTAAGCAAGTCTCTAACCGAGAAAGTGATTTCCATGTTGTCGTCGGGTTTACGGATGCTAAAAGTATATTCACGAGTTTTATAAGTACACCGTATCCTCAAAAAAAATAGTGTATTTTAGTTTAAGGATGCTAAAAGAGTTGTATTTACATATTAACGAGTCAGTTCAATACGAACTTAAAAGTATTATAAAATACATAAACTGTATTATACATAAACCCGTACAGGACTCTTGTATTCACATATAACAAATGATATAGTCCAAATATCTGCTTAGATATTACTAGAAAACAAACAAAATACGAGAAAATTATCTTTTTTTTTCTACACCATACATAAAATGATAAAAAGTTAGAAGGCTATTAAAGAAAGCCCACAAATGACTTTTGAGTTTTGAGTATTAATTACCGACCACGACTACTCTTCATTGAAAATTAGGATTAATTTGTTAGGTTTTAATTCCCAGAGTTTAACATAATAACAAATTTAGTACTTTTTTTTGGAACGGTGAATTTCACGGTTACCGCAACTCCTCACTGAGGAGCCCCGCCATCCCACTCAGGCTAGACTATGTTGTTTTAACTGGGCCCACACTGGCATCCGAGTTTGGCTTGGCGTTCCCCTAGAAAATTTCAGGCACCTGTCACTAGACAGATGTTGTACCTTCCACAAGAGAAGCCTCTTTGAAGTAAATACACTGTAATAGAAAACTCGGGGGTTATGCCTTTATAATATAATCATTATAAATAAAAAGATATCACAATTTACTTTTTTTTTTGTCATGATCTGTCATAATATTTTAAAAATACTATAAAAGACAAACGAGTAACAAGCTATGTGTGCTTTGTATTTTTTTTAACGATAATTTGAATATAAGATGATTTCATGAAAACTTTAACGATTTCTAAGTGAATATAAGTATATGTAAATCATATGATATGATTTTATATAACTACGTTTATAATTTTGTGTGTCAATTATACGGGTTAATTTATTTTGCACAGTCTTCTAAATCTATAAAGTGTACGAAGACACAATGTATCGCAATTATAATACAATGATTAGTAATATAACACAATGTACATGAAAAAAGACATTGTAACCTAAACAAAGGATCTAAAATCTACAGGTTAGAAATCGAAAACCTAAAATCTAATATCGTGAAGTTCGACAAGAGAGTTTCAATACTACTAGTTTGAGTTTAATCAAAATTCGTTTGATACCCTTCCTTCGACTTCTATTATCTGAAAACTATGTATTTAAACTAAACCTTAATATTCAACTATACAAGCACTATGATTGAAAGATATATCGTCCAAAATAGAGAGTTCATAGGGGCCCATGTGTTCAACCCAAGAAAGATGTCGATATCAATAATTAATTTAGAGCTTTTAAAAATGGTGTAGAAATATTAAAGAAAAATTGTCTACAAGTGCTAGTAGGGAGAAATGGTACATTCATTCACTGATTGATGGGTCCTTAGATTATTTATAAATGCAGGGATCAATAACATGATTATATTGCATACTGTTTCGATGATTGCGTTCTTTTTTCTAAACGGCGATTCTTTTTATTGTTGTGAGACTTAAATTTAAAACCTTTGTTTTTAAACCAAAAGTCTTAAAGACTAGAATATAATCTTGCAATTTCCAATCTAATTTCAAGATTTTGTGTTCTAATTTCTAAACAATATTAGTTTTGCATTATTGTTAGGAATATAATAGTCATGAGACAACTAAACAATTTTTCATTCCATCTTACTTAAATCTCACATCATCTTTGCACATAATTAAGCATACTTGTCTTTGAGTATTATCACTTATCAGGATATATTGGTGACGTGTTAGAAATCTCCACTTAAACAAGTAATATCAAAGGTGGGACCGAATGCGAGTAATTGTCATATAAATAATTAGAGTAATTGTCAGGGCTGCTCCGAGAATGAAAAAAAAATCGACCGAATGCGAAATATTTTTTGAGCCGTAAAATGAGTATTTTGTTGGGTTTAAACAACTTAATTTTTATATGAGCTTACTTGGTTATAATTTAGGCTGTGTAAAAAACTTTTGTATAAAAATAGAATTAAATATGTCACAAATAATACTAGAACCCATAACCTTTTGGTTAGGAGTAATACCTCTTTGCTACTAGACTAAGCTAGTGGTTATGTAATTGAGTTTCAACACTAAAGACTAAATATACATATTGTTTTAATAGGAATACATTTAATTTAAAAAATAAAATTTCGGGCCTAGCGAGGTGTCGGGTCTGTGGCCGTCGACCACCCTGCCACACCTTATGACCGGCCTTGGCAATTGTTATTTTTTTTATAGTTTTAAATTAGAGTAATTAAATTATATATAAAAAAAGTAGAGCAATAATAATTACTCTAATATTAGCATAATTAGTTTAGTTATTTATATGTTTCTTACGTCAAGAACTCTCTGCCTTTTATCCAAACACAATATTTATATTACTATAAGGCTAGTCATTTTGAGTAATGGCGGGACATTAGTCGATTTGAGTCGACAACAAAAACCCCCCTAAACACTGTGCCGAAAGGATTAAAGGGGAGGAAAGGCTGGTGGTGGGCATGCATGAGGGTTAACACCCTCGGCGTTAATCCCCAACGTTCAACCAAATCCACATTTTATTTTTATTTTGTTTGAAAGGCCAAATTTTATAAAAAAATAATAATAATAATAAGACCTCGAATGAACTAAGAAAAGTAACTGACAACAAACCTACATTTATAAAGGAAAATTTTCGAAATTAAATTTGCACCACGATTTTCAATCAACACCCGCCCTCATGCTACTATTTTTCAACCATAGAAATGAGTATACATGCCTTCACATCACACACCATGTTTGTAGTCCGTTTCCGCCATAGATTTTTAATATGTCTGTTTGATCAATCACTCAGTTCAGTTATCTTCATCGCAGCGATGTTTTTTTTTACCATAATGTCATAATCCAACCCCAATTAAAAAAAATGTGTTTACACAATATGTATATATATATTAACTATCTTCATCAAGTCAAATCAAAAGTCAAATAAAAAATCAAATCAAACAATACCAATATTTTCCTCAAAGATATTACCCAACACCCGCATGCACAAAGAATATACTTTTCCAACGTGCCAACATCAAGAAGATACATATTACATAGTCATATATATCCATCGGTCTATAACCTATGTGCTTGGAAGTTTACAACATATGGATATACTCATATACATCTAGGTATCATGATACACACATTATCTTTTTGTATCTATGTCAAAAAGAGATATAGGCCTAGAGTTGGTGGGATGGTGGTCCTTTGGATTATGAGGTGAAATTTAAGACATCTGTCTATTGGTTAGGAGACTGGTTCTAAATTTGCTATCAGTATATGCTCATGGATTTCGTCACTTAAATGTTATTGGTGGTGATCATAGGTTGTGCATGAGGGGAGGAAGCATTCAAAGTGACCTAAATGTGACACATAAAAGTTTTGAGTATAATAAACTTAATTGCTCACAATATATCTATGTAGTTTCTTGAAAAGTATAGTTATCTTAAAGATACAATGTTATAAAAGTTTAGAACTAAATATCTTGTAAGTTCAAGTAGAGATGAGTGGTTGCCGGTACCGATTTTCCCAATTCTTGATACCGGTACTAGTACCGAAATGTTCAGTTCGGAACTGACATGGAAGGTGAAATTCGAAAAAATACCGGTACCGAAAACTCAAAACTTGATACTGATTTAGTATTTGTACCCGTTTTGCTTATCACTAAAGTTTAAGTGTGGTCTCAGTTTTGTTACAACCTAAAGTCAAGTCACTTTAATTGTTATGACTTCAGTGGTGGAATAAAAACTTCTTAGTCAGAGGGTCATCGTCACAAGGTTTTATATTCTATCGATTACAACTAATAAGTTCAACTTAGTTGTTTTTGTGATTAATCTATATATTTCTAGCAATCAAGTATAGAGATGAATATATATTGTTTCCGTAATAAAGATGAATAAATGTTGAGATTAATCTATATTTTCTTGTAGCAATCACATAATAGAGATGAATATATGTTGTCACCATAGCAGTATGTCTAGTAATCATCATATCATTCAAGATTAAAGTACACATTTTGATTATAGGTCAAAATATTCATTTACATGTTTCCAGAGAAAAGTGCATGTTATTATTTGGACTCAAGCCACGTTAAATCTCAATAAAAGAGGATACCAAGAACTTGGTATGGGCCACTCAAACCAAACAATCTACAAGCCTACTTATTGGGCTAGTTAAATACTAACTCATATTTGCTTTATACTACCTAGGCCCAATAAAGTCTGCATGGATCTTTATTTGCCCATTTTTTTAACCCGTTCTAAAAGAACGTTGATGTTAAATCCATGTTTTTAAAACCAGTATTTTACTTGTATCGGATTGGACTAAAAAACGGTACAATCTGTAAAACCGGATTATACCAGGAGGTTCAACCGGTTAAATAATTTACCTTATAATTTTCTATAAATATAACTTCAATCCAAAACTAAATTATTCCTATAACAAAAAATAATCCAAAAGTTAATCCATATTAAAAATCAATGCCAAAGCACTCTATTTATAAAAAAAATATTCCTAAAATTTACACGTTTGAATGTTAATTGTTGAGTTAAAAGTAATTTTGAAAAAATATGGGTCGCAAATATAAAAAATTTCTCAGGCTTAAGATCGGTTTGCCAGTAAAAACCGGTATTTTAGACAAAAAAAAATGCCGGTGCGATATTCTAGCAAACCGGTCAAAAATACCTGACTCAAAATATATTGTGTGAAATCCGGTTTAACCGGCCGGTTTGAATAAGTTTTTAAAATACGGGTTAAATCAAATAATTGGAATTATTTTAGGTTTATTGGTGTAAATTAATATTCTAATTGACAACGGTATTGTGTAATTTGAGTTGATTAAAAAATGGTGTAAAAATGCAGTGCTAGCATTGGAGCAACTACTATAGTCACCAAATAAAGTTTATCATATGCACCTGTTCATACTTACATTAAACATTTAAACACATACACAATATGTCCGCTATTTCATATGGTTTTCAAATCTCTTGTTCAGTCTTTATTCTAGTATAAGATGTATGGCACTATATAGTTGTTCACGTATCGTCTTCATTCGAGCTCTTGTATCTTCTCTAACGATGTTAGTCATTGACATTTGACATTTGTCAATTTGCGACTTTGCGTATTTCCAAAGCATCTTTAGTCATTTTCTAGTTGTTTACCACTCTAAAAATGTATATTGTCTCTTGTAAGTCATATTTGTTTAAAAGATAACTAAATTGTAAATGTTTCTTAGTGTTATTAGGTTCTTCATTAATCACATTAGCAACTAACACATGTGATGATATATATATTATGTTTCTACTAGACAATTAATCATTATGATTGTGAAATATGTGTTTAATGTCAATTGTGCACTAATGGTAGCTATGATCTCTTTTTTATCATAATTTTTTTTTGAAAAGGCTAAAATGAAACTAAAGTATATATGTTTGCTTAAGCTCATATAATCAAGCTCGAGTTAATCGCATTCTTTAAATTAACTTTAATTTATATTTCAGTTCTGGTTGGACTAAAGTGAATCAATCTTAAGTTATTATTGAAAGGTTTGAGGTACCACTCTTAGCATTCAATTCACCTCTGACCATTAAATGAAATGTGGAAAATTCGTCATCTTCTCTTTGAAAGATGGAGCGCTTCTGGTTATGTTGGTGCTTGAAACAATTTTGTATTCTCCATATTACTATATCTCTAGAGTCAATAACTTTATATGTGAAACTACTGAACTTAATCACTTGTTGTCATTATTCTTACCTTTAGAAACATCCAATAAATGGATACTTAATTTAAATCCATCTTTCGACCCAGATTATCACCACAAACAGGATGAAGAACTTTCAGATTTTCTTTTGTTCTTATCTTCGTAGCATATTGAATCGGAAGTAAGGAGTTATCACAATCTACAACATACAACATAAACTGACGGAATAAAATTACTTATTTACCCTCTTTCTTTTCTTGTAATCAATTCTCATAAACCATAAATTTTAAACTAAAAACAACTCTAAAAGCTATTATTTCTTAATCAACTATTTATATCAAAATAAGGTTAACACACTGTTTACTCAAGAATATAACAAACAATATAGATATCTAGAAGACTAGAATGATTCTACATCAACCACATCTCTATGTACACCATGTGATTCTTTGCTTGCAAAATATCATACCCTTTGAACCACCAAATTCGTGTCACCAATATTATTTTTTAATAAAATGTCAACAAAATAACCCAAAAAAGAAAATACATTTATTATTAAATGAGCAACAAAACACACGTCAATTTGCTGACCAATCAACCCAACAAGTCAGAATTAAAAACATAGGTCAATTTTCTAACAAACCCACCAATAAACAACAATCAACCTAGCTTCTAATGATCGGGTACCGGATCCGGATCCGCATTCAAATCAAACCCTACAACAAAGTCTTCGTCGTGTCGTCTATCTCCCGCACTTATTTTCTGTCTGTCGCCTTCGATTTGGTTAAAGTCATCCAACTCAAACATAGGATTCCACGAACCAGCATCTGTCACACCCGGTGCAACCACAGCCTTACAGGCTGCGGTTGCAGTGCCTTTTTCCTGAAGATAATTAAGACCCGCTTGTAACCGATTTAATATCGTTAGGAATTCCTCCAACTCAGGGTCATCTGTCGTCGTGCTACCATTAGAAATACACTCCTTTTTGGATCTGATTTTCTTGTCAGATATTCTAGTACTGTCTCCTCGTACCTCCGACCGCTTTTTCTTCATGTTTTCCATTGGATTTTGATGTCGTACCAGGTGGTGGGAGAGAATTGGGATTATATGAAAAAATTGGGTGTGTTTTGTTTTTGATGAATGGAGAGTGGTTGAATAGTTCATATATATAAGGAAAATATTAAGTATAGGAACAACAACATGATGATGTCATGTTGTTTAGAATGTCTGACGTTGGATTCTTAAACGTGTCAGTGATCCTTTGTGGCCGATGAAAATTCCTAAGGAATCTTTTTTTGGTCCTTGGTAAAGTTGAAAACATGCCGAATGATGTTTTTTTCTATATATATATTTTAAAGTTTACCTAAAGAGAATTTTGTTGTAATGATGATTATCATCAAACAATAGGAAATTACATTAATAGCAAAGTTATGGTATGTTTAAAGAAAGTAAGATGTAAAAATCTTACCTTTACGTTATAGGAATATAGAGACTACTTATTGTAACAACACTTAGGGGCTGTTTGGCAAATGCTGAATCATTAATAGGTCTGAATGATTAAGAGGCTTCGAGCCAGTAAGTGCTGAACCAGTAGTTTTTGTTTGGTTGAACCTCTGAATGACTGTGCAGAATGACTATTTTACCCTTCTGAACTATTTCGTGTTGAATGAAATACAACTGTTTAGTCACAGAGCTTAATAATTGTACTAAATGACTAAACATTCATTATAGCCAACTAAAATACATCTTAAAACAAACTTTAATTATAATCAACCCCAACACAAAATAGTTCAACAAAACACTGACACAAATAACTTTACAGTACACCTACAAGTAAATAAAACCCCTAAACATCAAATATGTCATAAGCTATATATGCTTGTTAAAAACCATAAATGTGCTAAAGCGGAAACCTTTGATCATAGGTAACGTGTTTTTCTTTTGTTTTCATCATTCAAAATGCCAATATTTCAGTTAACAACTCTTTTTCGTCCAAGTTTTCTTGGTTATTTTCTTCCTCTCATCATCTTGCGAAAAGAGTGAACTAAATACTAAAATCGCATAACCATACGTGATTCACTGCTCTTCAAGCTATCTTGGTTTTCATGTCCCCACCTTTGACACTCTTTGATCAAAGTCGCCCACAACACCCACAAATTTATAAGCTTTCGACCAACCTTTCAATTAGACCAAACGAAATCTACAAACAATGATACACGACAAAAGGTTATGACAAATAATGACACATTGTCAAATGTGGCCATGGATTCTAATCAGCTAGTTACATGTCTTATATTAAATCACAAAACCTGTAGTGAAGCTAACTGCTGACCCGTTTCAAATTATCCAACCCGACCATCTACCCTCATAAGAAAGGGTATTTTTAATCCATTTGCTACCAAAACCCGAAGTGATTTGACATGTTTCAAAATTTAGATGGTTTATTGCTTGTGATGCGTGATGCATCCGATGTGGCGCACCCCGATTTGGTTATGTAATCCCATAACTAAAACCCTATTAAACTGCCTCAACTAACTGGTAACAACTAACACATTCGTAATACGCATCAATTATATATTATATGTATATCTCATAACTAAAACCCGATTCAACCGCCCGAAACTAACCGATAACAGCTATCGCACTTGTAATACGCATCAATTATCATATGTAGTCAGCAGTCTTATAACTAAAACCTGATTTAACCACCTGAATTACCAGAGTAACCAGACTTGACCCTACCATTCTTTTATAAAACAAAGCATGTTATAACCAAACCTTTTTAAAATAAAAAAAAATAATTGCTTACCCTAAGCACACAGGTCTTGATATCTTTGACAACAAACCAAGAGACATCAAACTCACATTATTAAAAAAACGTAGTAAGATGATTGGCCAATATAACCTGCTTACCAGCATATTAGGTTTAAAAAAAACTAGATTTTAAACATGAAAGCAACAGTAAATACATCGATGAAAAAAGTACCTTGAAGTTGATAAGGATGTGTAATGAACCCATATGGCCATTTATGCGAGATTTGAATCACTTCAATCCCCATCAAACTAATATAAGTGTTCACACGTAGAAGTAATATTACCATCTTGACTTCCTGCAATAGAAAAATTAGTTGCTAAAACAACATAAGTTAGCACATCTCAATAAATATAACTTCACTCATAAGTCATACCTGCACATGTATTAACGGGTCACCAGTCTTATCACTTCTTTACCAGCAGCATATTAATATAATTTTTCGTCATTCATTAATTTGTATGCTATACAACTATCATCTTTTCATAAGCAGCTTCAAATAATGTGTGGAGTTGTTTGGAGCCAAAGGCTATAAAACATAGATAACAATGTCATCTAATTATCATATAAATACAGTAGGAGCTTTAAAAATTTTCTTCTTCCAAGTGCATAAACTTTGTTCAAGATCGAGCATAAAAACTTGAGTAAATTTTTTATGATCAGGTTTTTAAAACTATCTTTATCAATAATAACATACTTTCTCAGGTTTCTTACGAAAATCCATAATTTAAAAGTATAAAAGAGTATGCATGACGCGTAATCGTAATCAAATATTTAGTAACAGTTCGGTTTGGTTCAATTTCAACTGTCAATAATTTCATTTTGGTTTATAGTGATTACAACTTTACTAGGGATGAGATCGGTACCGAAAATCCCGATCCTGAAAATCGCAAATTCTTGGAACCGGTACCGAAACTCAAAACTTTTGTACCGATTGGGTACCGGTACCAATACCGAATTTGCTCATCCCTAAACTTTAATAATGGTTTTAGTTTGAGAAGCACCATAGAAACTTGAAATCATACCAATACCAAATGGTTAATTGTAGAAAATTCGAACAATCTGGATTTGAACATCATAACTCTACTATAACTAATTTCATCTTTTGGTATTTTTCAAGTGTTGGCCCATCCAAAAGTAACAATCAAATAGCTTGGTTTTCTGTTAAACACGAGAAAGCTTGTTTAGATAATCAACATGTCTTTCTACCATTTGCCTTTGATACATTTGGTTTTCTGGCTCCAGAGGCTGTGAAATTTTTGAGTAGGGTTCAGCGCGTCGTACACGGAACCTCTTCAGCTTCTAGGTCTCAAAGCTTCGTTTTTAGCAGGATTGGCTTTGCTGTTCAAAAGGGGGTTGCGGCGCAGCTTGTTGCCCGTTTGCCTGCCACTTTATTGTAATCGTTTTATAGTAAATTATATAAAACTTCGATTATTTATAAAAAAAAAAAAATAGCTTGATTATGATAAAGAATAGTTAGAAAAAACATAGTTTTTGGAACAATATTTAACCTCTAAAATGGGCTTGTGCAAGAATTCATCAAGATTAAAGAACTGTAAGTGCAAGAATTCAACAAGTTCAAGAACATTAAACATGTAAGCCCTAATCTCAAAAACTTGATAAATAAACACAGAATAAGCCCTAATCTTTAATAGTTATGACCAATCCTATGCTTAGAAGATGGGAGAACAAAGAACGAACCAAACGATTCAGAAATAACATTCGCAAATTGCTATTGGAGAAAAAAAGAGTGACATGTGGCAGATGTATTCGAAGGGTGGGCTTCAAAGGGCTGGTAGCAGGAGCAATCGTGATTTGGGAGGGAAGAATTACGTTAGGCTCTTCTTTCACTTATTTACAAGCCAAACACACACCGATTCAGATATTAACATCTCAATGGTTTCGCCAAACAAACACCCCCTTAGCTTCCTTTCCAACGTAGTGTAGTGGTAGAAAGTTAGGGTTCTTCAATGTAGACCGAGGTTCGATCCTCACATGGAGAGGGCATGTGTGGCTTAATGAATGAAGATCAAGATCTTTGTGATCTCCGCCTCTCTAGTGCGATCCTGAGACGTCCGGGTTTTACCACAAGTGAGCATTTGGGCTAGTGGGTGCTCCCCGGTACTAGAGATAAACTTGAAGGTGCTTAAGAGTTTCATACGGCTGAGTTGAGTCATATGGCAGTGACTTTTTGCCATTGTGTCCTCCCGTACAAAATACCTAGACAACCATTTGTTGGCCGATTAAAAAAACCAGCACTTAGCAAGTCATTAAAAAAATAAAAAAATAAACACTTAGCAAAGTTTAACACAAAATATACAACATATAGACAAAACCTGTTTCACAATAAATTACGATAAAAATTACATCAAAGGGAAGAAATGTGATATTTTTTTAACCATTTACATGGTTTTTAACCATAAAAATGTGATTTTTTTTATTGTTGTAGAGTCCACACTTGTTCTAGAGGTTTAAAGTTTTTTTTTTAATATATCTGTTTCATTTTTGTAACAATTCTAAGCTTCTTCAAAGTTGATATTACAAATTATTTTTCTAAAATTAGTCACTGTGAGTCTGTGACTATGTGATTATAATGTCTTTTGCCTTTTATTATTGACGTAAGTATAAATGACAAGATATTTTGATAGAATTTGTGTGTGTGCATGAAGAAAAATAAACTTGAGCCTTTTAATATCGAAACTTGACAGGGCTTTGAAGTTGAGAGTTGGGATTACATGTTATGGTTACAGGGTTGACTTAGGATGAAGGTGTGATAACAAAATTTTCCAAATGACACATTTTTAAAAATATTTCTATATTTGCATAGTTTCCTTCTTTTAGTCTACCCGCATCCCGGGAATTTTACGCTTTTGTAGCTTATTTGGCTAGAGCCGTCAAAGGGTGGTGCTGAACGCTGTCCTAAACCTAGTACTATATATATATATATACCCTTTTTGTTCTTCGTTTTGCAACTCATATGTTTTACCGACTTGTGCACCACATTTATCTTTAGTTTTATTAATATATATAGTTCAAATCTATTTAAATCGTCTCTTGGGTAGTACCTAATGTAGGGCGAGAACAATTTTTTTTTTTTTTTTTGGTGTCATATTGTTTACTTTGTTTAGATGAATAGATATCGTTTTAAGTCCTCAAAAAGCCATCCATGGTTAAGTTATTTATAGATATAGTTCTTTACCTATGTCAATTTCCGTTTCGTTGTATTTTACGGACTTAAATTAGGACCCAACAAGACATGGTTTATACACTGAGTTTCAAACAGGATATATACCCTCGCTAGCGACCGCACATGTCCGAATACATTTCGTTATTATATCACACATATGCAAGAAAACTAGTGGCCCAACATTTGGAATCAATTGCTAGATAAGTTATATACAATGCAAAATATTGTATATGCTTGTGTTTTACCTTAACATTCATTCAACTATACCCAATTGAAGTAGTTTGTCATGTATGACAAGAAAATGTGTTTATTAATAGTTTAAAGAGCTTTTAATTTACATACATGTGAAAAATAATAAAAGTATGCCAACAATGGCTATGACACATCAAACCATGATAAAATATATCTTATTATAAGTATGAAGTTGATGAATACTTGAATAGGACATTAGTGCTTAATCACCAAGTAATGACCAATTAATATATCAACACGTATCAAATTAAACATATCCTCTTTGAGTTTTATGGAATTTTATTTTTTAAGCACGTACCATTAGTATAAAATTTTTAAACTTAAGTGTAAAATCATCATTTTACAAATTTTAATTAACTTAATACAAATACCATTTCAAGAAAAAAAATATGGCAGGTTAATAAATTTTCAAACTAAAATCATAGGCTTAATTTATGGAAAAGTTGATATCACATGTGCCTAATTTACCTTTTTTATTTCTTTTTGTCAAAATCTTTATTCCTTTATTTCTTTTTCACATGATAAAGAATCAAATTTTCAAAATATATTCATTACTTAATTATGTAACTCTATAATTCTTTTGAAATTTAACTTAATACTAATTAATTTTTTTTCAGTCTTAAACCCCAATATTCATCAAGTCTTAAATGATAAAATTCTTACCATCATCATTTTCTTGCTCTAAATATTTATTTATAACAGTTATTTGGATCACTAAATGATCACTACTCACTAGCCTACCCGATTATATTTATTCCTTAAGTACCGGAGACTTTTCTTAGCCCTCAGGAAAAGACCCACCATATGTCCATATGAGACTTAAATCCATGAACTCTCTTTTTGTATGAAGTCGTTAAGTGTCTCATGAGCTCAACCACTTATTTGAACAACACTAATAATAAATCATCAAAATTCAAAATATTATAATAAAAAGACCATAAAAAAAGTTGTTTTAAAAAATTGTTTTATTACTAATGAGCCGTGATTACAAATCTTACCGACACATACTTGGGACATAGTTTCTATGCCTCAATTACTGAACATGAATTACTCAAGAAAAAATAGAATAGCTTTTTACCTAATAATAACTTAAATTTATAAAATTAAATCAACCCTCACATGAATTTAAACCAAAGATTATAAGGTCACACTGAATCGTTTAATGGCGCGGTTGGGATTTAAGACTTAACGAACTCTTACTGTAAAACACAACGTGCGCTACATCTAGAGTTATATGACTATAAGTAATGGACGAAGACGTTTCAACGAGCCAGATCAAGTGACATGCTGCCATTTTCATTCATTTCTTTACTATTATATAAACTTGAGAATCTTTGATTTGAGTAATTTACGTGTTTATTTAGAATGTTAATTAATTATTATATAGTCAATATCAGTTTCTGAAATTTGCCTATAGAATAAGTATAAAGTTCAATACCACAACGGATTTAGTTTGGGCTCTATATTTGGGCTTTCTTATTTTGGGTTTGGACCAAATAAGAGGGGAAATGCTTTTAAGTTTTAATGTAATTTTTGGTCCATTTGACCTAGAGGTGCACAAATCGGGTTTTTCAAATACCCGGGTTCAGGTATGGAACCGGATTTGGGTATGACCGGGTATTGGCAAAAACATGGTAGGGTTCGGGTCCGGGTATTGCCTCTAAAAACCATACCCTGTGCATCGGGTTCGGGTCGGGTATAGAACCGGGTATTCTAAAATCGGGTATTTGAATACCCTATTTTCGGGTATTCAAAAAACCTTATTTGTGAGTTTTTTCGGGCTTTTTTCCGGGTATTTTTCGGGTATAGATTGGATTTTTTTAAAAGGTAGCACTTTTAGGGGTATTTTTTGGGTATTTTTCGGGTATACATCGGGTATTTGAAATACCCGGTTTCGGGTATTGGAAAAAACCCGGTTCCGGAAATGGAACCGGTTCGGGTTTTCGGGTATTATCGGGTACAAAGAGGGTCCGGTTCGGGTTTTATTACCGAAATGCATACCCTATCCGTACCCTACGGGTAGGGTCGGGTACGGGTAGGGTCGGGTATTAAAAACCCGGGTATTAAAAAAACCGGTTCTGGGTTTTTATTTCGAGTTCGATTCCGGGTTCGGGTTTTTTGCGCACATCTGATTTGACCTATACTTATACAACTATACAAGTACATTTTATGATTTTTATCCCAACATGACAACATGTTATTAATTATTAATCTGCATTAACAAAAAATATTTGTTTATTTATTTTAATTTTATTTCTGAAAAAGAATGCTAGTATTAAAAAAGGCGTTTATGAAAGTTATGAAGAGACAAATCAAACAAACAATAACTCAAGTAAATTAAATGTTCTGTAATCAATATATTTAATTAACAAATAAAATTGTCACGTAAGTTATTATTGAAAGTATCAAATAAATGTTAATGTCATGGTAATTTAGTTTATATTTATATTCTATTAAGTTTTATATTATATACCTTTATATATATAATAAGCCCCACCATACTGCTATGTGCTATTTCTCATACAACCACCAACACCATGCTCCTCCCATACCCAAGGCCCCAAGGCCCAATCCATGTTTCCTCAAATCACTCATATTGCATATATCAAATCAATGTGTTAAACTTAAGAAGAATAATATCAAGGATTTCAAATCATATTAACACATGGTCGGGAAGATATACTTTACCTAAACATTGCTCACTACAATATTAAGATTGGTTGAACTCGGCGCGATAGATGAAAAAGAAGAAACACATGGTTGAAGCAATTATTTTACCACGTTGCGGTATATTTGGAGAAATGAAAACAATGTTACTTTTTGAAATGAAAAGGCATACAGAAATAATATTTTTTGTTTGTTTTCTCGTAATTACATTTTTTGTTTAAATTGGATGGAATGGGTCAGAAACCCATTAATATTAATAATAGCGTGCAACTTTTTCTTGTCTCAAACTCTCAGGTTAAGATTTTCTAACCGGGTGTGGTATCTAATTCAAGTCATTAGTCATACACCACTCCTAATTGGTAATATAACTGAAAAACAGTTTATACAACGTTTTTGCGCACAGTAAAGTAAGAAAACCCGGTTTGTGGTAAAGGATTCGATTTGAACCAAACCGACAAACCGCACTAAGGTGTTATTAGTTGGTTAATTATAGTATATCATATTATCATGTACACATATTATAAACTTTTTTAATATTTTGTTTCAGAGCTCCTTTAACTAAGATAATTACATTGGGTGTCTTTTATGCTTAAATTTATATGCACCTTCAGTCCTTTTACTCAAATTCAATAAATATTAAAAAAAAATTCAACCATGTGAGAGTAAAGTATCATAAAATGTGTTTTTGAGATGTCTACATTCATCAAGTCTAAACACCGTCTTTTTTTGTTTTTTTTTTAAATATAATAATTTGGAAAGACCATCCAAACTTTAATAGTCATATATGTTTCATTGTGGTGGCGTTGATGGTTGAAAGACAAATGTGCATGTATCAATCAGTATGTATCTCAATAGTTGAGTGTTATGTGCCTTATATCAAAGGTTTGATGCAAAACTACTATCGAGTCGGGGGTCTCAACGGAAGCAACCACTCTATTCCTACGGGGTAGAGGTAAGGTTGTCTATATCTTACCCTCCTCAGACCCTACCATAGTTTTGCTATTGGTGAAATTTACTGAGTACGATGATGATGATATTTTTTTTCTAAATGGATAAAAAAAAGGCGCTAATTGCAAGTCGTAAAAGCCCAAACGTACATGAAAGTAATGCCAAGGTTAGAACATATTTGACATGATCAGTATTTTGGGTGAAATTCGGCCCATTTCACCTTCATAATTTTAGTTAATTATTTTCTGGTTTAATCTTATTTGTTCACGAAAACATTTTTAGGCTACCAACAATTAATTCTTCATATATTTCAATGAAACTTGGAACCAAAGTTATTGTTCCCAAACTTTTATTTTTTACAACCAATTACTGGTCAAAGGTGATTAAAACAGTCGTAATGAGACAACTCAATACTAATAAAATGAACCCGAATAGGTTGCCTCGTGTTCCATTTATACCCAAACTACCCGAATGCATTCCAATCAGGCAACTAATCAAATGATGTTACATCACATACGCAATCATTCGTCTTATTGGCGTAGTAAAAACCGAAATTGGAAACTAAATCACCAAAAGGAATTGGTTGAGATGGTGCTGTCGAGAACCCAACCGGGGAATTGAAGGTTCCCCAAGTACCCTATGAATTCAGTAATATTATTTTTAAATACTTTACTTCCCATGAAACAGGGTCCAAGCTTCGCTGCTTGCTTGATCTATCAACCATGAGATTTGGTCAAGTTTAAAATGAATTACTATTTACTAAAATTCAATTATCTATGTTTAAATATGCTAATATGTTTAAAATGGTTATATTGGGTTTTAAATTATTAAAATGTTACCGGGTTCGAAAAATTTTGCGGGTTTTATATTTATGCATTTAAATTTGTTTAAAAACTTAAGCCCAATGAAAATAAACCACGTGCATTTGTCCACCCAACACATGCATTTAAATTTGTTTAAAAAATAAGGCCCAACTTAGTGTCACGCCATCCATTGACGTGCACTATGGACGACCCTATTAAGCTAGTCGTTCAATATATCACCCAACGCTGTTAATTATCTAACTTTTAATTTTAACATGATACATTTATTACTTCAAACATGTACACAATTTGTTCGACCTGAACACAACCCATTTAACAACAAATATGTATCCATTCAACTCAATCTCACCCATGTAAACACAACCCCATGAATGTTACTTATGTTATTGTCATGTAACTCCAAAAATAATACCCTTGTATGTATCCCATATCCCTCTAGTTTCCCCTATATATACCACTATACACACACTCCCTATACTTTGTACCTCTATACTCCACCACCACCATGGTCTCTTCTCCAATATTCCTTGCCATCATTCTTATCATAACCTTTGCGAATTCCTGTGCCACCAAGATTGGCAATGGCTACCGCCTCATATCCGTCGATAAAACCGCCGATGGTGCACTCATAGGCCACCTTCAAGTCATCCAGAAAAACAATATCTATGGTCCTGATATCCAACTATTGCAATTATATGTCAAGTAAGCTTTCAACACTTCAATTATCTCTGTTTTTTATTTTTACTTTACCCCCTTAACATTATTTACATTTTTTATTTCGAAATAGAAGGCAAATGGGCAATGAAGTAGCGTTATTAGCCTTTTTCAATTGTAAAAGCAAAGTCATTTGAATAAAAAATTGATAGATCTTAGAGTGATAGCATTATTGTGGATGAGTCGTTACGAGCTGAGGACCAGGGGCGGACCCACATAGGTTCGATCGGGATCCCGGGACACCGATATTTTTTAAAAATTACTTAGAGACGGTATATTAAATTTTGTAAGGACCCCATAAAAATTAATACTTGGAACCCATACTATTAAGATTGAACTGGTATATTGGAAAGTCCCTTGTTTTACTTCTGAGAGGTTGTAGGTTCAACCCCCACCATACTCCTTTTTTGTTGTTTTTTTAATATCCTAGTCTTAGTTATTCAGTTAGGGTATTTGTGCTTTTTGTTAGTTTCTCTCATATAGTCATTATCACCATGCAACATATATAATGTTAACATAGATTTTGCATATTCTTTTATTATTTACCTTGTGTATGTATATTATAATTAATCATTTATTTGTGTTAGAGTTATTTTTTCATGTTTTGGTCAATTATGTAAGACCATATATATAGATTACGTTCATGTTTTTCGGGTATGAATTAAAAGTGTATGTTTCATCTAGTTTGTAATTTAGATTCTTTCTACTTACTCGTTCCCAATGACACCATAGTTCCGTGTTTTATTATGTTCCTCGCCTCGACCCGACCCGAATAACGACCGACCTGAAAAATTTTGTAAACCGAAAAAATTGGGACTCCATTGACAAAAAATCCTGGGTCCGCCACTGCCGAGGACACTAGGGGTGTGAATTTATGACATGATACAAACCTAACACGAAATTCATGGGTTTGGTATAAATTGATTCTGGTCAGTTTAGGGTCGAACTTGTGAAAACGGGACTTATTCAGATCGAACCTGATGAGTTAACCTGTTTTTTTTTCATATACGATTATATATTGTGTAAGTATCTTACGTTCAAATTTTAAATTAAAAAAAATAACTAAACATTTTATAGTTAAAATGCCATTGTCCGGTATAAATTTGTATTTTTTTTAAATTTAAACTTCAAATAAATATTAAAAATTTTGGGATCAACACGTGAATATGCATGTCGTGTTCGTGTTCGGTACACGTATTTGACACAGATTTACTGTTTAGATCAAATTCAGATTCATGTCAGGTTGGATACACGAACACAACCTGTTTAACGCCCCGTAAAAGAAACTAAAAGTATCAATTGCAATGATATAAACACGTATTAGTTCTCAAGCCATGTTATTAAAATAATATGATTTATGTTAAAATATACAAAGCCTTTTATATATTTATTATTAGTATATGGGTTAAATGTGTTCAAATATAATATTTCAGGTACGAAAGTGAAACTCGTTTACGAGTACACATCACCGACGCACATAATCAAAGATGGGAAGTACCGTACAACTTGTTACCAAGGCAACAACCTATTAAACAACCCACCGGTCAAACAAGTCAAAACCTTAAAACAACGGCTGAATTCGCGGGCGGCGAATTAACATTTAGCTACATTGCCGATCCGTTTTCGTTTGTTGTGAAACGAAAACGGACTGACGATGTTCTATTTAATTCGGCTGTTGACGAATCCAGTCCGTATAATTCACTGGTCTTTAAGGACCAGTACCTTGAGATTTCGACATCGTTGCCAGGCGACGCGTCGTTGTATGGTCTTGGTGAGAACACACAACCTCATGGAATAAGGTAGTTAAAACTCTTAAGTGTGTCGTGTGTGTAATGAATGTGTAAATATAGATAAGGTGTGCATACAATTTGAAACCGAAATAACTGAATCAAAACAAAAATTAACGGGTTGTTTTTATGTTTTTTAACCTAAATTGAACCGAACTTATATTAATATTTTATTTTTTATTTCAAGTAATTTAAATAGGTTTAATTAGTATTATTTAACCGAAATATGTTAGCTCAAATGTATACTAATCAATTAATTATTAATTAAAAAAATATGGGCCAAAATTCTTTATTTTTTGCCAATGCTTTCTTTTCGGGCCCACATTTTCAAGCATAAATGACAAAACAAAAAAAACTAAACCGAAACTTAAGAAATAAAACCGGACGGCTTTCAAATACTAAAAAACCGACATTTTAATTTTTGTTTCGGTTTTAGTCCAAAACCAAACTAAAGCGACCAATGTACACCGCCTAAATTGTGGATTTATATCTTTTACTTATATTTACATAAAACTACCTCTAACAATGACTAACTACATTTGTGTCTAATAAAGGTTAAACCCTAACGATCCGTACACATTGTGGACAACGGACCAATCTGCGATAAACCTTAACATGGATTTATACGGATCGCATCCAGTGTATATGGATTTGAGGAACGAGGGCGGGGAGGCGAAGGCACATGGGGTGCTATTGTTAAACAGTAACGGGATGGATGTCGTGTATAGACGAACTTCGTTAACGTATAAAGTGATCGGGGGTGTTTTCGACTTTTACTTCTTTTCGGGGCCGAGTCCTCTTGCCGTTGTCGATCAGTATACACAACTTGTTGGTCGACCTGCTCCAATGCCCTACTGGTCACTTGGTGAGTACTATATGTTACTAAATTGTGCATAACATGTTAGATATTATATTTTATTTATATTTTTGGCCTTTAGAAAAAAAATATATTATTTTGGTTAGAAATATTTGTTTGAATAAATACAATATAACGTTGGCCGACAAAAATTAGAACCGTAATTAGCGTAGGAAAGTGACAAGTTTTGTAGGGAATGATTAGAGGGTATTTAGGTTGTAAAATAATATAGTATAAATGAATTTTAATAGTTTAAATTATACCTCATTTGTCTATAATAATCTATTCATGTGATTTAAGTTTATTTCTATCATTCACAATGTGTTAGAAGTTGTAATCCTGGTATAATGAATAAGTAACTATGTTCGTATTTAATGAATAATTTACTGGATTTCGTATATAGAATGTTATAAATTGTTTTAAAACGACACTAACAAAATAGAGGGGCGGACAATTTTAGCTTTTTTTTTTTGTAACCTAGGATTGCCTTAGACAACGTAAGTCAAAATTAGAAGTGCCATTGCATACCTTGAACATTCATCATTTTTGAAGGAACGTTTTCATTTAACACTTTTGTCACTAGACCGAATACCTTTCGGTGAATAATATGATTTGAATATTTTATAACATCATTATTTTAAGTCATAATACGTTATTGTTTCCTCTCTTTAAGGAAACATGATATTTTTCATTAAGTATTATTGTTATTATTTCATTAAACATGTATCAAACATGAAACATTCATTCTTATACAAGTTATTTAATGATTTTTTTCATTCCATACCTTAGATATATATAACTATAAATAGTTGTTTTATTTTCTTCTTTTTTGCATTTCTATGATTTCTTATCTTTCCAATCAATGTTCTATTAAAGACAATTTAAATATTGGTGTTCTAACAAAAAATCTTTTATGATTTCTTTGTTTTCTAATCAGACCTTGCCCATACACGGGACACATGTCTGTAGGTCACTCTTTTTAATAAACATGTTCTCAAATTAATAGTCAAAATATCTATGCTCAAACCAATAATTGATCATAAAAAAAGACTATATAATATTTTGATAACAATTCTTTTATAGTTGTTTACAAAAACTGTATCTATATGTTTCTGAATTGTAAAATTATAATATTTATTTAATACATATTATAATGTTATATGTATTTTATATATATTTATATATCCTTTTGTAATTATTTAGTTCATGTAATATACGGGTTTTAACCTAGTTTTTTTTAATATATTATAGGGTTTCACCAGTGTAGATGGGGATACCACAATCTATCAGTGGTCGAAGACGTAGTCGAAAATTATAAGAAAGCCGAGATCCCACTCGATGTCATTTGGAACGACGACGATCACATGGACGGACACAAAGATTTCACTCTTAATCAAAAAAATTACCCTCATTCGAAATTGATTAATTTTTTAAACAAGATACATTCACAAGGCATGAAGTACATTGTCATAATTGACCCTGGAATTGGAATTAATTCCACTTATGGCACTTACCAAAGAGGCCTCGCTAACGACGTCTTCATCAAATACGAAGGAAAACCGTTCCTAGCCCAAGTCTGGCCTGGGCCCGTTTACTTTCCGGACTTCCTCAACCCAAAAACTGTCTCCTGGTGGGTTGATGAAATCCGGAGGTTTCATGAGATCGTGCCAGTAGATGGGCTATGGATTGACATGAATGAGGCCTCGAATTTTTGTTCGGGCCTATGCTCAATCCCTAAAGGGAAGCAGTGCCCGAGTGGGACCGGGCCCGGTTGGATTTGTTGTTTGGATTGTAAAAACATAACTAAAACAAAATGGGACGAACCGCCTTACAAGATTAACGCATCGGGGACACAAGTCCCCATCGGGTACAAGACCATCGCGACTAGCGCGGTTCACTATAACGGGGTCAGGGAATATGACGCCCATAGCATATACGGGTTTTCTCAAACCATCGCCACACACAAAGGGCTTCAAAATCTTCAAGGAAAACGGCCTTTTATCCTGACCCGATCCACATTTGTTGGATCGGGCCAGTATGCGGCCCATTGGACCGGAGACAACAAGGGGACATGGAACGATCTTAAATACTCGATCTCCACCATGTTAAACTTTGGTATATTCGGTATCCCAATGGTAGGGTCGGACATATGTGGGTTTTACCCGGCCCCAACCGAAGAGCTATGCAACCGTTGGATTGAATTAGGCGCATTTTACCCGTTTTCAAGAGACCACGCGAATTATTATTCGCCACGACAAGAACTTTACCAATGGAAATCCGTCGCAAAATCGGCTAAAAACGCTTTAGGTATGCGGTACAAGTTACTTCCTTATTTATACACATTAACCTACGAGGCCCACACCACGGGCGCCCCAATAGCCCGGCCCGTTTTCTTTTCGTTCCCAAACATCACGAAACTATACGGGCTAAGCACACAATTTTTACTAGGGAGTAGTTTAATGGTGTCACCCGTGCTCGATAAACACCAAACGAAAATAAGCGTAATGTTCCCTCCGGGAACTTGGTATAATTTGTTCGATTTGAAACGGGTTGTCGTCGCAAAAGAAACCGAGTCTTTCTCAATGGATGCTCCTTTGCATGTTATCAATGTACATTTGTATCAAAACACAATTCTACCTATGCAAAGGGGGGGATTAATATCAAAACAAGCGAAAACAACACCGTTTACATTGGTTGTTACATTCCCCGCGGGGGCGACGAATAGTGAAGCGTCGGGAAACCTTTACATCGATAACGACGAGCTACCCGAGATGGGATTGGGTAACGGGCAGTCAACGTATGTTGACTTTAAGGCGAAAGTTGAAAATGGTTCAGTTATGGTATGGTCAGAAATTATGGAGAGTAAGTTTGCTATAGAGCAAGGGTTGGTTATTGAGAAAGTGACGGTTGTCGGGTTGGCTGGAGTTCGCGGCGGGTTTGCGGTGGAGGTAGAGGGTGGTGGTGTGGATGTTTTGGAGGTTGAATTGGTTGAGACAGAACATGTTTTTTTGGAAGAGTTAAAAATAGGTAAAGGTAAGAACAAGAGTAAAATGTTGGAGGTTATTGGGTTGAAGATTCCGGTTGGTAAAAGATTCTTGATGACTTGGAAAAAAAGTGAGTGATTAGTTTGTTTTATTTAGTACTAAACAAGTAATTGTTTGGGACTCTAATTATATGTTGTGAGGTTTAATATGTTGTTGATGTCGAATGTTGAGTGAGTCAGATGTTTATTGACTTGATTAATAAACCATTGAATGTTACAATTTCAGTTTGTTAAAATAGTTTATATTAGAGGTGTAAAAAATATCTGGTTTTGGACTCGACCTAAAACCTGTTCCTACACAAACCCAATCTGCGGGCACGACCTAATATTAGGTTTCTTTCCAGATCGGACGTTCCAGAACTGGTTCCACATTTACCCGCTCAAAACCCAACATTACCCGAAACCTAAAAAAACCTGGAAAACCTGGTCAAATACCTGACTATTCATGGAACCGGTTCCTACTCGACCCTTCTTTTACTTCTATTGACCATACCCAGAACCGATTTCTACTCGGTTCTGGTTCCTGGTAATACCCGGTTTATGCACATCTAGTTGATATTTTGAGTATTGAGAAGAGAACAGGCCACCAAAATAAATACTTTGAATGGGCTATTGACCCACTCGATATGGGCTCTCCTCTAACTAATGTTATTTGGAAAGAATCCAAGACTGTTTTACTTTTGAGTTAGAATTATGATTGTTACAATAATTGTTTTGTGGGTTTAATGTTGATTTGGTTACATTGTATTGATTGAAGCCACATGCTGAAAAAGTCAATCGGTCGGGTTATTGATATTAATGGGGTGTTTGGCCTAGCTTTTATTTTTTAGTTTATGCTTATTACCTTAAACAAATAAGCTTTTTTAAATAAATTAAAAACCATATTCAAATAAGCTTATTCAAATCTATAATATATATAAACGAAGACATAAAAATCCTACGTGTCGCGATGTGGTCGCTCCCCCTTTTTTGGAGTCACCAGATTTGCTTGATTTTTAAATGGAGATTTCTCATGCATTTGACCCAAATTCATGGGTATGGGTCTTACCAAACCCAGATATTCCTTAAATGGGTTATAACATCTCATTAAATTAAAATTATTCTCACCAAACTATTTATGTAAAAATCCTATAAAATAGGATATAATAAAAAATAATATCTTATTTATTTTAATATATATATATATAAATTAAAAAGCCAATTTGATAGTAAAAAAAAATAAACGGGTCTTTGGTCTCATCAAAACTATATAGCTTTTAAACCGGGTTATAACATCTCATTTATTTGTGAAACAATTTATCATCAAACCATAAGTATATTATTAACTTTCATACAATAAAACAAATATAATTTTAAAAAAATAAATAAATATTAGAACAAACAATATAAAACAACCCCCGTAATACGAGGGATAAAAACTAGTTAGCATATATAAGCTAATAAGTATAAGCTTAAAAACCTAAACCAAACACCAAGTTAAACTTATTTTGTAAAAAAAAGAAAAAAAAAAGAAAAAAAAAGCTATAAGCTTTGTTAAAAAAGCTAGGCCAAACAACCCCTAAGTTTTTGAAAGTGAATTTGGATTCCGATTGTTTTTGAATTGGAATCCAGTAAACCGGTTTGTCTTAAAAAAATTCAAATCCGGTTAAATTCACATTGTATTTGAATTGATCGAGTGATTGATATTAAGTTTTTGTTTTTTCTCCGCACTTTGTATTGTATATAAATATATTATTCGAAATCGGATATTTACATCTTGAAATGAAAGGTTAAATTCGATTTGAAACTGAATTCGGAAATTTGTTCAATTCTAATACAATTTGAAAATTGATATAAGTGTATTTGAAATCTTAATTTGATATATATATATAATAAATTTCAATCCATATAACAAAAAAAACTATGGTAGTATACTAGTATAGTAGTATGAAGAAAACCATTGCCTCTAAAACATAAAATACATTTGTATACGTATTTGAATAAAAGAAAAGGTATAAAGAAACAAACAAAAACTGAAAATGACAGGTCAGCGTCCACATGGGGGTATCTGAAATTAATAAGGAATGGCTGGTTGGGAAGAGCAAACGTGGCATGGAAAGTCAGTTTATTTGAAAGTGAGATGTCCACGTGAGTGCCACGTAAGAAAATGGATGGCGGCAAATCCAAGCAATCTTGATTTTAATCATTTTATATTTATACGGGGTGAACTTGACATGTTCCTCTCATCACTTTATAACAAATTACAAAAGTTAAAAACCAACATTAACGTCCTGTTTTAAAAAAAAACCGTATTTTACGGATACCGGATTTAGTTAAAAAATGATATAACCGGTTGAATCGGATTATACCAGGAGGTTCAACCAGTTGAATAATTTACCCTATAATTTTATATAAATGCAACTTTCACCTCAAAAAATAGATTATGTTACGGACTGAAACCATTGCAAGGTATGAGACTTGTCTCACATCGGTTGTATGGGCAAATGATGTGGGGTTTATAAGCCAAATGGGTTCCCTCACCTATCAGACTAGTCTTTTGGGTTGAGTTCTTCTGTTTGGCTTGTAACATTGGTATCAGAGCCAACCTCGGAGAGGTGGCCCACGAAGTGGTGGCATGGAGGAAGCCACCCGTGACCAACGTGGCCGTGACCAACGAGGACTCGGAGTGGTGGCCTGGAGTGAGCCAGCCGTGACCAACGAGGACGTTGGCCCTCAAGGAGGGTGCATTGTTACGGACTGAAACCATTGCAAGGTATGGGACTTGTCCCACATCGGTTGTATGGGCAATTGATGTGGGGTTTATAAGCCAAATGGGTTCCCTCACCTATCAGACTAGTCTTTTAGGTTGAGTTCTTCTGTTATGATACCAATGTTACAAGCCAAACAGAAGAACTCAACCCAAAAGACTAGTCTGATAGGTGATGTGTAACACCCCGTAACCGAACCAAAAGTATCTACAATGACATCCCCAAAAGTGACCCCCTATGGGCTAGTGGCTGTACTATAACTACCCAAGATTCACTCTATGTTAGCATCACCACTAACTGCTTACACAGAGTATCAAAAAGCGGACCCTGACTACTACCACCCTAACACAACTAAGAATGGTGGTATACCAACCACACCAACACTGCCACCATCGCCACCAACACCGCCAGCAAACCCCGGATCCGTGTCTCCATCCGGTCAATCATCCACTAGGAGTATGCGCCATCCCTCCTCAGCTGAGCAATCGCATACTGGCTGTCCAGTATGCAGTCCGCCAAGTACCTCCTCCTCTGGATACCCACCGTCAAGGCGATGGTGTGCTCAACCACCTGCTCGGTGAGCACTCGGAGCCATGCAGCCTCGGAGGAGGGACGCTCATCCCTCTCCGACCTAGGGGTACCCCACACGGGTGGAGGCACAGGCTCGGGCTGGGGGCGGGAGGACTCGCCCCTGTGGAAGGTAGGTCTGGGTGGGGTAGAGTTAGGTGGGACATAGGGGACACTGATCCGCGCCGTGAGGCGGGATCCGGGTCTGGGAGGGGTAGGGGTGGCCTGTGGTGCTGTGGGGTGGGGGATCTGGCAACCCTAGTAGGGGAGGACAGGCTAGTACTCCTACGGCTAGTCTCACTAGGCTCAGTGCTGGATACTAGGCGTAAGATCCTAGAGTTCCCGGAACTGGTCTCCTCCGGGTCCTCCTCCACTGACAGACTTCGTGATCTCGACATCCTTACCTGTACACAAGTTAGCAGACATATAGTTCCTTCCATAATGTAAATCATAATTAAATTAATATACACATACTTATACAACTTTGTCACATAAAAATATTATCATATACTTACACATATGTTGCCGATTTTACCTATTAATGTTCCCCGTGACTTCCCCTGAATTCCCTCGTGCGGACAAGTCTGTTATTATGTTCCGGACCATAATAACTCACTTGTCCATCCAAGTTCATCCAGATCTCGTCACTATAAATTATTAGTTGATACTCAGATCCTATAATACTTGAGCTACTGGTTATATTTTAGGTATCTTTTAAAGACATCCTAATTCTTTATAACCAATGGCTCTGATATCAACTTCTGTAACACCCCGTAACCGCAGCGGAAACATAAACAGGGTGCAACAGACACGTCTGATATCAACAGCATTGCTTATAAAGAAAACACTACTACATTAATTTACACCATATTACATTGTTCCGAGTTTAGTTACCGTCTAGGCGTTAGCACATAAGTTTTACCAACAGTACATTAACATATTTAATACAAAAAGATCATTAAGCTTCAAAAAAAAAGCACGCATCGTCAAGCATGTAGCAATTATTCCAGTTTGAGGGTACCTAGAAAGCATGTAAAGAAAACGAGTCAACTACGAATAGTTGGTAAGTTTCACTAATTTAAATAAACAGTGACAAATCATTATAATAATCATATATTAGCGATGTAATTATGCTGAGCCCACAAGTGAAACCTCCGACTATCCACATACAACCCTGTGGCATACTCCGCCCACGAACCTGCCCCAAACCGCTATGCCTAACATTACATAGCAAAATAAATAACAACAAAATAGACATGTGCAACTGGCTGGGAAACATCAGCAAATCCATGCCGGACCAGTTGGGTTTGTCAGACCAATAGTACTATTCACACTCTACCGGCTTTTAGCTAATCACTCGTGTTGCGGGGCCTTACAATGTTAGCAACTCAGACAATCACCATCTTAGTACATTTCCGTACGATTCCCGTACAATAAAATATATATAAATACACGCAAATCCATGCGTTCAGTATGTACTTAAACATTTTAATAGTAACATGCTTTCCGCCCCGAGAAAATATTTAAAAACAATTCAGAAAAAGGGGCTCGTGAAACTCACCTTATCGCAAGCAAGTAGGTAACACAGTACGCAAGCTACTAGTCCGGATCTGTAATACAATCCCTAAGTTCGTTACTATACAATCACTATTAATATAACTTTAACCGTGTTAATCGGTACATCTGGGGACACTGTTAACACAGTACTGTACCCGTTCCGGGGGCAATGTTAACCCAGAAACACTTCTCCGGACTCAGATTGTGATATCGTTTAGAGTTCAATAGTCAAAATTACTATTAATTCGTTTTCCCCGTTTTGCGTGCCTAGCACGGTTATCCGTTTTTACGTTTCAAAAATGAGTTTGGTCACACACGACCCGAAAATAGTCGTTGACTGATAATTTAATTAAAGTTGTGAAATTAGAGCTCGGTTTACACGCCCCGATTGGCCGCGGGACCCGTTTCCGTCTTTAGTGTACCGAAAACTGTTAAATTGGATAAAATTACCCAAATCATCCGAATTACTTTCGGATGATTTATTTTTACCTGTTTAACTCAGTTATATGAAAATAGTTCATTTTTAGGGTTTTTATACACCAGTCAGCTCGTTTAGGCGAACTTTACCGGTTTACGCGTTTTAAACTTTAAAAGTTTGTTTGTTTTTTTAGCACAAATAATTATCCGTTTAATATCGGATCTTGAAATTTTGCAAAAATCACTTTTTGACAGTGGGGAATTTTATAAAAATATTTCCAGAATTAATTTTTATATTTAAAATTTATTTATCTATTTTTAAACACCATTTAAAATCTAAATATGTCGTAAATACCAAACGACCTTAGAAAAATCCCAAATTTTTCCTGGATGACCCCTGCCATCCACATAGTCCCCTGTAATTTTTCCAGAACCAAAATCTCTTTTTACATGCCATTTAAACTAAAACCGAGCTAGAAAACCCTAGAACTCGTTTAACCGAAAATCCTACTTAGACTTCTCCAACTGATCTAAAATTTTGTGTGTGACTTTTACATGTTATAAAAAGCTTATCTTGAATTTTCCAGAATCTATCATGATATTTAAATATTTTTCACCATTTTTAACCAAAGCCGAGCATTAAATTTACCAAATATTCATCCTTTGTCCAAAAATTACCAAATTTTCACAGAACTCATATTTTCATGTATTTAACACCTCTCTAAAATTTCATGACCTAACTTTAAACCGTTCACAATCTGTCCAAAAAACTCATAACCGAACATAAACCGAATATACCTTTTGTTCTCCGCCACTACAAGCTACAAACTCGTCTTTCCGCCTTATCTACCACTAAATACAGAACCTACAACCAACATACCACAATACCAAGCAAGTTACACTCACCATCAAGCCTCTTACACTATAGTTTCGGTTATTGTTTCAAAACTAAAGTTTAAACCGTAAAAATTCGTTTTTGGTTCGTTTAACTCCTTTCTTGGACCAAGATCCCTTGTATAACCCGTATACATCACTTGATCATGCAAGAATCGGTTTTCATCTCGGGTTTTCACCCTTTTTTTACTTGAAACCTCATTTTCTTGCAAATAAACTCAAGAAACGAAGATGAAAACGTAAATAACTCGATTTTTACCTTGCTGTCTTCAAAATCTTTGGATTTCTAGAGAGATGATGGAGATTGGTTATTTACTTGAGAAAATGAAAAATTATGGTGGAATTATCCACTTATGGCCGTGAGTTGGAGGGGGTGGGGTGGGGCCCACCTCCTTCATTCTAGTCCACAAGTTTGGATTTCCAATTGTGGATAACGTTTTGGATAAACTCAGTTCGGTTCGTTTTTCATTTAGACGTTTAATTCGGCTTTTAAAAATGCATTTCATTTAAACCGGTTTAATACATTTAAAAGTTTAAACCATAACCCTTGTTTACTTAAAACACCATAATAATATTATTTGCGCAACTTTTTCGGCTTGAATGATGGTATCTTGCTCGGTTTGGTATTCATATTTCGTTTAACGTACCGAAGTATCGTTAAATCGAAATTCTTTTTCTGTGCCGTACTTTACTTATCCCGAAGCATTAATGCTTCGTAAAAATCACTAAATATTATAGATATCATCTATAACTGAACCCTCGATTCGATCGGGTTTCAATAACTATCAATCGATTAATCATATATTGAATACGATAAGTTATCTAATCAAGTATAATCAATTTTGAGAATCATATATCCTCGTATAATCACATCAATAAATCGTGCATTCAATAATAACTATAACGTAAATAGTACATGCCGGTTAGAGTCTACCTGATTTCGTCGGAATCGTTACATGATGGAACTCATTTGGCTTATAAACCCCACATCAATTGCCCATACAACCGATGTGGGAAAAGTCCCATACCTTGCAATGGTTTCAGTCTGTAACAATGCACCCTCCTTAGGGCCAACGTCCTCGTTGGTCACGGCCACGTTGGTCACGGCCACGTTGGTCACGGCTGGCTCACTCCAGGCCACCACTCCGAGTCCTCGTTGGTCACGACCACGTTGGTCACGGATGGCTTCCTCCAGGCCACCACTCCGTGGGCCACCACTCCGAGGTTGGCTCTGATACCAATGTTACAAGCCAAACAGAAGAAACTCAACCCAAAAGACTAGTCTGATAGGTGAGGGAACCCATTTGGCTTATAAACCCCACATCAGTTGCCCATACAACCGATGTGGGACAAGTCTCATACCTTGCAATAGTTTTAGTCCGTAACAATGCACCCTCCTTGAGGGCCAACGTCCTCGTTGGTCACGGCTGGCTCACTCCAGGACACCACTCCGAGTCCTCGTTGGTCATGGCCACGTTGGTCACGGCTGGCTTCCTCCAGGCCACCACTCCGAGGTTGGCTCTGAAACCAATGTTACAAGCCAAACAGAAGAACTCAACCCAAAAGACTAGTCTGATAGGCGAGGGAACCCATTTGGCTTATAAACCCCACATTAGTTTCCCATACAACCGATGTGGGACAAGTCTCACACCTTGCAATGGTTTCAGTCCGTAACAGATTAAAAGTACATAATTCAATAATAAAAATAATCCAAAGGCTAATTAATGAGAAAAAATAATACAAAAGTACTTAATTTTCAAACAAAGTTTTGTTAAAAGTAAAAGTGTGCTATAGGTTATGACATCGTTTAATGGTTTACCTCGTTTTAATTTTATTTTTTAGGTTACAAAATCATTTTTAATAAATATAGGCCAAAAAATATTAAAAATATGTTGGGCTTAAAACCGGTATGTCGGTTTAAACCGGTATTTTATATAAAACCGACGGTTCAATGCTCTAATAAACCATATAAAAATACCGGACTCTAAATACCGGTTACCTATTCGAAATCCGGTATAACCGGTCAACCAGCCGGAATGAACCGGTTTTAAAACACTGGGTAATTCTTTACTTTAACCCGAAAGATAAAGAGGTTGTCTCGTTATACATTCGGTTTGAAAAACCATAACGGATAAGATATAGTATCCAGATAATATGAGATACCATATATGAGTAACTGAGGGTATTAAAACATCAACAAATCAAAAGCACTAAAATAATAGCATGGAATTACTGAGAACACAAAAAAAGAAGAAAATCATAGTAATAACTAGCAAAATAGTAGATATAAACGAATAGAGTCATAGAGGTGCCAATACTAATTAGTATTGGTCAAACAATCAAAACCGGTTATTGTCAATAACCGGTTACAGTTCATAATCTATTTACGTGGAAAATCTGTAAGGCCCCGTTACCAGTACCTCACATTGGACGTTGGATTTACTCATAAACGTAGTTTTAAATATCAGAGTTAATTAAAACATTCGCGGAATATTAAAACATTCAACCAATATATTACATAACCATCCTTTCTTGTCTTAACGGGCATTCAGATTATTTAAACATAAAACATTGTCTTTAAAATAACATAACATTTCATTGAGATGCCAGCTTCTTCAAGTCCATGCCATGTGCTTCCTCTTATGCAAGCTGCCTCAGTCTACTCACCTGCGTGTATACTAAAAGTCAGCCACGCTGAGTGAGTTCTAGTTAATCATACAACATACAATCTGTCATCATATTTGCACACGTGCCCATAGGGGTGTGCATAAATCATACATATTCTACATACATAACTATACATCCTATTTAATGGGCTTTCCGTCCTATAACCTCACAGATATTATAAGGGTCTGGTCCCCAACATCACAGATATTATTAGGGTCTGGTCCCTACCATCACAGATATTATAAGGGTCTGGTCCCTACCATCACAGATATTATTAGGGTCTGGTCCCTACCATCACAGATATTATTAGGGTTTGGTCCTTTTATTTCATGCAATTGTACCATACATGTTCTTACATACTTTCCTTGATAATACGTACAATCTCCGAAGAGCGTTCACGTACCATCAACATATCATTCATACATTATGCATACATCATATATATTCATACATACATCTTATCTTACGTCATACATATCAATCACATCTTTAGCTACCACCTGACGGTACATGCAATATCCGGAGATCGTTCACGTACCGTTAAGCAATCATCATACATAAATCATACAAGGCATACACTTACCACTCAAGGTAAGTGTATTAACTATCACATCGAGTATGCACACAGACCCGAAAACATAACAAGGAAGTGGGGCTAGAAACTCACCTGAATGCGGTTACGTTCTCCGTTTATGGTAATCCCTTTCTTGAGTTTGTGCACGACTAACTGGATAACAATTACACGTATCAATTAACTATCACTACCCATATCGTCTTTCTAGTTCAATCATTACCCGCAACTAACGGGGGTCCGGGGGCAGCGCCCTTAGCAGCGGGGTTCTAGGGGCGGCAGCCCCTAGCGAGGTCCAAGGGGCAGAGCCCCTGGTTGGGGTTAAGTTGCCAGGTCAGCTTGGAAAAATTTTATTTCCATTAACTGTCTTAACACATTTTTCACTAGGATTTTAATTCATTTCTCAGCGAACTTAACTTTTGGCGAACTTAATATTAAGCGAATTAATCATTAGCGAACTTGTATTAGGCGAAGTTCTCAGTGAGCGAACTTGTCAGGCGAACTTAAGCTAGGCGAACTTAAGTTAGGCGATGTTGACCATGGCGAACTTACGTATAGCGAAGTTAACCAAGGCGAAATTACGTATAGCGAAGTTAACTATGGCGAACTTACATATAGCGATGTTAACCAAGGCGAACTTGATTTTAGCGAACTTGTATACTTCGCAAACTTATAGGGCGAAGTTATTAAGTAGCAGCGACGGGTTGATTTTCATTCAACCTTTACAAGCATCTTGCGATTTCAATACCGTTGTTATGGCTTGATATAACCGTTTTCGTTCATATTTAATCCGTATACACCGCAAAGCTTGTACCTTTAAATCTTAAAACGTTCCATACACGTCGCCGTACATAGCCTAGGTTCATTAAGTTCGTTTCCAACGTCAAGTTTGCTACTTTACCTTTCGTTTAGACCCGATTTACTTTATGTTTAAGTTTCAAAGCTAACCGATCCTAAAAACATAAACTTTTAAGGTAAAAGGCATACCTTTATACTTTCGGTGTTGTCGCGGTTTGCTTGATTATCTCGTATCCAGCTCGTATATTGAAGATCTAATAATGGTTGGCTTGATTTTGGACTCGATTCCCGTTTTCTCTCTCGCGGCCGTATGAGGTGGTGGTGTGTGTGTTTGGAGTGTGTAGAGATTAGGATGAAAGGAATGAGGATTTAGGGTTTTAGGGTGGTTTAAGGGGTATTTATATCCCTTAAAGCCCATGGACCTAAGACCCATTACCCTATAATCCACCAATCAATCCAAGTCCATAATCTTATTAATACTAATTAATTATTTAGACCCAATAACAAAACGCGACTTTCTTTTATTTAATATTAAAATATTTTAGGATGTTACAAAATCCCTAACTTATGTAACCTACGTTCGGTTAATCAATCCCTATGTGAAATTCCTTAACCGGTTTCTCTTATACCTGCCATTAACTGGTTTCGGTTACAATTCGGTTCGGTTTCTGTTTCGATCTGATTAACCGGCAAGTTACGATTTGCAATACAAATATTTTCCTTTTCATTCTACGAACAGCAACAAAAATCAATGCAATGCATGTTTGAAGATCGGGTATGTCAGCTTCTTGCCACATGCTATAACACTATTATCATGTAATCAAAGCAAACACATGATGTAATGTCAACTTCTTGCATAATTGCAATTGCAAAGTACCGTAATTTAAATACAAATCATATTTATTTTTAATGACTTTTATATTTATTAAAAAAAATATTTGTGTCATTCTTTGTTTTTGTCTTTATTCGATTTAAAAAATATTTGATATCCAAATTTCTTCTTTTCACTTGCAAAGATTCACAAATATACTGATAATGAGTTTATTTTCTATTGTCACTAGACAAGAGGTTGAAAATCTTTTTAAAAATAAGCTCAAATTTGACATATATGAAAATGAAGAAGGGTTGAAAACCAAGTTTAGATTTTAGTTAGAACACATGAAATTATGAACACACTATCTTGGGCACATTGTTTTTGTGAGAAAACTCAACGAGTGAACTGCGGTTTTCGTCTCCGTGGTTTGTCCAAATATGCGGTTTTAGTCCAATAGTTTCAAATTTGCGATTTTCGTCCTTGTGGTTTCATTTCACTTGTAATTAAACCCGAATTCATTAACTCCGTTAAGTCTGGTCGTTAAAACCATCAGTGTGTCCCTCACGTAAGGGGCATTTTTGTCCTTTGTCTCCCCAAATAAACCTCAATCGTAATTCGCAGGCCCCCTTCACATGAGGGGTTGGGTTGTATTTGGGGGAAAAAGGACAAAACTGCATCTCATGTGAAGGGTACGCTGATGGGTTTAACGACCATACTTAACGAGGTTAAGGAATTCGGGTTTACTTGTAAGTGAAATGAAACCACAGGCACGAAAATCACAAATTTAAAACTATTGGACTAAACCGCAGATTTGGACAAACCATATGGACGAAAACCGAGTTTACTCAAACTCAACACATGTTTGAAGTAAGGATTGTTGAAAAGGTGTTTTCAAAGTGATCTCAATATCTCATGGTAAGTAGTCATGCTTAAGCAAACATGGATTATGATTGACATAGTTGTATGTCACGGACATGACTTTTGAAATGAAACCAAAAAGTTATAGGTATGTGACACATCTAAGTGATTTATTCTCAGAATATTGATTTTGGGGGGTTACTATTTTTTTTTATATCTCGATTATCATTCAAGATGTTTACCTAGTGAGGTTAACCTGAGATCCTTTAGATGGTTTATTAAGAGTGTTATAAGCAACTACGCGGTATGGTGATGGATCGAACTAGGAAAGTTGACAACATGAAAACAAGTATAAAGGTAAAGATGCATTGTTTTAATATTTATTTCTAATCTTTGGATTATCTATTACATGATAAATAGAAAAGAAAAACAACTATGATCAGTGGCGAAGCTTGGGCGAGTTCGCCAGGGGGGCGGACTCAAAATTTATTGTAAAAATCATAAACTGTGTGTGGGGGGGAGGGGGGGACCTCAAATTTTCGGACGAAAAAACGGTCAATTTACACTACCGCGGAAAAAAACCCGGAGGGGGGGCACCCTTGGCCCTATGAAAGCTTCATCCCTGACTATGATATGAACATTAAAAGCTAATGAAATAGATGCTGAAAGATAGACCAAAAGTAAAAACGAAAGAAATGCCAAATGATGAAGACAAGTTAGACAATGTGAGTTAAAATACACTTGATTTAACGACGGTTTTATTAACACGAACTATCAAGAAGCTAGCTTGGAAATAAATAACCAATTACAAATACATAAGAGAAATGCATAAGAGAGTTTTCCACTCCACTCCACTCACGTAAGTTTATTTTAATTTATTGTACCTATTAGAATGTCGTAGATATGAAAAACAAACGACATAATCGAAAATACGTTGCCTTTATTTCTTGAAAGTCTTGAACACCATGCCATAGCAAGCTCTTCGTACCAAGTTTTGAATTTACGCTACTGTACCAGTATCGAACCGAACATTTTGGTACCACTACCAAATATTTCCGAATTTCAGGATCGGGATTTTCGAGATCGGTAACGGTTGGTACCGGTACCATCCCGAGCTCATCCATAGGCTAAAAGAAGTCAAAATATCAAATAGATTGTGATCCACTTTGCGTAAACCGATTACGTTTTGGTTTAATCTAGAATGACAATTAGGTAAACTAGATCATGTCATCATACTGCTATAATACTTTGTTTTGTGTATAGTTATCACAATATTGTCGTGCTATCGACCTTTTACATATGATTTGTTAAGTTTATATTTAAAGGGCCCAGTTTCTTTTTTATCTCCTCCTAGGCCCATAATTTTTTTAGCATTCTCGGGTACGGTTTTCCATTTTCAAACTTGCAACATGCGAGTAGCAATATTACACAACCGAAATAGATGAGTCATAGCCTTCGGTAAGTTATCACATAAAGGACATAAGCAATCTCCAAGCTAAGATACTGACTTTAGAATGAAAAAAAAGTTGTAACATGAAGTAAAAGTGATTTGATATGGATACAGGGGAGAATAACCACTAGTGTTTTAAATTTCATATAAAAAAATGTTCATTTACCTACTCATATGCTGTCTTTCAAGGGTCTATACGGGCTTGTAAATAAATCGAACGTTCGGTGAACTGTTCGTGAATCGCTTGGTGAGAAATTCGTTTATATATGTTCGTTTATTTTGTAAACGAACGAACATGAACAAATATTTTTTGTGTTCGTTTAATTAAATAAATGAACATGAACATCATGTTTTGTTTGTTTATTTATGTTCGTGAACGTTCGTATATGTTCGTTTATTCATGTTTGATTATGTTTGTTTATATATGTTCGCTTATGTTTCTTGTGTTCATTTAGTTAGCTTTGTATATGTTCAATTATGTTTGTTTACCATTGTTCAATTATGTTCATTTACGTTCGTGAACTGTTCGTTTAGATTTTAAATAAACGAACACGAAGATTTTCATTTTTAAACAAACGAACGTGAACACCAAATATAGTGTTTGTGTCCGTGTTCGTGTTCATGTTTGTCTATTGTTAAATGAACGAACACGAACATACCCTTGTTCTTGTCAGTTCGGTTCGTTTACAAACCTAGGTAATAACCATCCAAACGATTGTCCAAGAGTTGATAATCCAAAACTGACACCCAATATTAATATCTCACATTAGCATTCCAAATTTGATAATAAAAAAAAAACTTGTGTTAAAAGTTGATAGCGTTTATTTTTGTGTTTTTACATCGGACAATTTAAAAAATAATAATATTAGCGGTAATATTCATAGTAACAATTCGTCAGCTGCTTCTGAAGGATTAATCTTGGTAATAAAGTTAAGGATTTATTTAATTATGTTTTAATTTAGGTATTTGAATTGTATTAGGTTTAGGAAAGGTATGTCTTGAAGAGCAAGTTAAGTAGGTCTATATATAGAGTCTTGATTATTAGTTTTATAGGAGAGAGTTGAGAGAGAGTTAAGAGAGAGTCAATGAGTCTCATCTCCATGTACGTTTGAAGTTCATGAAGTTCGTTTGTTAAGTTCGTTTGATTATATGAAAAGAGTCGAGGGTTGTCACCCCAATATCTCGTGTTCGTTTGTTTGATAAGTCCGTTTGATTCGATTGTTTGATCCGTCTGGGCCAACAATTGGTATCAGAGCTATAAAAAGCTCGTATCAAGGTTTGGAGATAGTGGCCGATCATAAAAAGAGTTTGATCGTAGCGAGAAAGTGAAGTCGATCGGAAATTGACGGAAAGATTTGTTGATTTTGTTTGAAGTAATTAGTGGTGGTTACTTTAAATTCAAAGAAAAAGAAGTAAATTTTTTTGTCTTTTGTGAAGGCAGTATAACCGCCAACAATTGTTTGTTGTGTGTTCGAGATGACATACTGCCCATTATTAATTTGATTTTGAGTTGTGCATCAAAAGTCAAGCAAGAAACCAAGAAGGTTATTAATTTTATTTTGTTTTTCAGTGGAGATAAAGTAAAAGAAATCTCACACTTAGATTTGACATGTAACAAGCAAGTTTAGTTCGATTAACAAGAACCACGCAGGTCTGGTGCAACTTCGTTGTTTGTAATCAGAAAAGAAAAGTTTGTGGTGTTTAAGTATTTATTGGAGATTGATTTTGAGATCGGGAATCAATTCCAACTGAAAGAGCGAACAAGATTAGAAAGTAAAGATAGGAAAGAAATAATGAAAATTGGAGGACTTCCATAATTGACGAAATCAAACTACAAAGTATGGCCGACAAAGATGGAGGAATTTTTGAAAGAGTATGGTTTTTGGGATGTTATTGAACCTGCAGTCGGTGTAGCTGTAGATGAAAGGAAGATGTATACAGCGTTAGGGTTCATATGTCAAACTCTGCCGGACGACATCTTGGTACAAGTTGGCATTCTCATGAATGCTAAGGAAGCATGGCGTGTTTTGAAGATTCGATTTCTCGGATTTGATTATGTACGAAAGGAAGAAGACGAAAAAGCAGCTCAAGAAGCCGCTGAGAAAGAAAGATTGGATAAGATCGTTGAGAAGGAAAGATTGGATGCTATTGTTCAAGAAGAACAGGTACGTAATAATGAAGCTCAGGAAGCTACAGAGAATGAAGAAGCTTTGCAAGCTGTTTTAAGAAGTGAAGGAAAAGAAATGTTGAGTGAAGAAAAAGAAAGATTTTCTTCAGAAGAAGAAGAAGAGAAGATAAAGAATCTTAAGGTATGTTTTTATGACTCAAACAACATTGAAGATGAGAAAATTGATAAGATAAGTGAGCAGAAAGGAAGCAAGAAATCTGCTAGTGATGATGATGAGAGAAAGGTTATGGAATTGAATGAAAGGAATGATGCAGCTAACAGGTCTGTAGATTTAGAAGTGTGTGTGAAAGGCAACAATCGAGCATTTGTTGATGAAAAGTCAGAACCGAATGAAAGGTTGATAAGAATTGTTAGAATGGAAGGCCTAGTAGGGTCTGATAAAGAAGGAATGAATAGCCGATCTACAAGTTTTGATGAGCAAAGAATGAAAAGAAAAGTGAAAAAGAAGAATGTTGAGAATGAAGTGGTAAGTGAGATCAATGTGGATGGTTTGAACGACAAGCGTGAAGAACTTTTTAAACAATTTTGTTACAAACAACTGAGAAGAAAGGTTAAAGATGAATCAATGATTAAAGTTGAAGAGTTGAGAGTACTATTGGGAATTCAAGACCTTGGTGGTACAAAAGAGATGAACAATTCAAGATTAAGGGGGTGAATGAAGGATTAATCTTGAATTGGTAATAAAGTTAAGGGTTTATTTAATTATGTTTTAATTTAGGTATTTGAATTGTATTAGGTTTAGGAAAGGTATGTCTTGGAGAGCAAGTTAAGTAGGTCTATATATAGGGTCTTGATTATTAGTTTTATAGGAGAGAGTTGAGAGAGAGTTAAGAGAGAGTCAAGGAGTCTCGTCTCCATGTACGTTTGATAAGTTCGTGAAGTTCGTTTGTTAAGTTCGTTTGATTATATGAAAAGAGTCGAGGGTTGTCACCCCAATATCTCGTGTTCGTTTGTTTGATAAGTTCGTTTGATTCGATTGTTTGATCCGTCTGGGCCAACAGCTTCTTGTTTGTCAATCCAAGGTATTCGATGCCTATGGTGGGATCTTGATTCTTGAAGAGGCGGTCTCGCTTAACGTTAGGAGTATTAAATGGTAACTTGCAAATGAATGAAGTGCAGAGCTGGAATTCGCTTATAACTGGAACAATTGGGTTCCAAAAAAGGTAGACTTGGTGGCGTGGATAGCAGAGTTAACTGTAATCTTATTGCTTCATCGGTTGTGTGTGTTCTTTTTGATGATCATAACGAGTCGATGGAACATATTTTTGTGTCATGTGGTCTTGCCCAAACCTTATGTAAAGTAATCTCCTCTTGGTGTAAAGTCTCCCGTAATATAACCTTTCCGTGTCTGAGATCTTCTCGAGTTGCACAATTAAGGTGATTAGCATTTTTGAGTTAGAAATAAGTCAAAACTCGAAACTCACTTATATAACTTGAAAGAACCGGAAAGCGATTTGTTTTGTAGCGGGTAGTTTGTTTTTTTAGTTTTTAGTGAACCATATGTATATGATGTGCCCAACTTCTAGCTGGTTTTAGTTAAAAGTTTGTTAGTCTTTCAAAATTTAAAATAGTAAAGTTATGCATAGTAATATTATAACTTTAAAATTATCAAATGTAATTTTTAAGTGAATGAGTTTTACAATTTAAAAAGGAGTAGCAGCTTGTTGCCTACTCGCCTTCAATTTTAATGTAATCACTAATTTTCAATTGAAATCGTTTATATATAAAATTAAAATAGTAATAATGATAGATATAAGTTGGTTGTGGCTCAATGGTAGAGCACTTACTTTACAAGTGAGAGGTAGGGGGATCAAAACTCACTACCACCAACTTATATGGGAGATATGAGGGATGACCCTGACTTTCCAGGGTTCGAAACCTGATCTCACCCGGTTTTACCGGCTCCTTGCTGTCGTGCCGTTTGGCGGGCGTGGGGGTCAGGTTTTATCCGGTGAATCCCTCAACAGGTGGACCGCTAGGGACTCCGTCCGTCCGGACTAGTGGCCGGCTCGGGCTACCTTTAACCAATGGGGGCCGCGTACGGGGTACTTGGCGTTACTTAGTTCGGTTTTCAAAAAAGAAAAAATGATAGATAATGCAAAAAGAAAAAGTTAAAACTTTTGAGCTAACATATTAAATGGTGTGCATTAAATTAAAAAAAGTTGAAGACATGACATGGTAAAGCTATGTATAATGGAAAGACAATAAAACATGAGAGATTTTTGACATGTGATAAAAATAGACGATATGTAGATCAGAGGGACGGTGTTGTAGCCCAAAAATCGTTCCCATCTATAGTTTATTTCCATGTAAGCTTAACACACACATACACAGGCGACTTGGATTTGTCGCCCCCCACTTGTCGCCCATTTGTAGGTCAGGGGTGGGTGTTCTCGTCCTAAATCACCACTTATCGTTCCGTTACACTCCGCCTAAGTAAAATTGTTAAAAGGAAATCAAAATTGATTTGAAAAATTTACGAGAAACTAACGTTCCTAACTTGATGTTCAAAAACTTGTATAATGAATGAATGAATGATCATCCAAGAGTTGATGATCCATAACTAACTATCTTATATTAATTTCTGAATTCAGTAGCCCTAACTTGACCTTCAAAAACTTGTGTTAGATTTTTAAAAAGTTTATAATATGAGAGTTTTGAATAGTAGTTAGTAAATTGTTTTAGCTTTGTCCGCTGTCATATGTCCAAACCTCCAACTGGTTATCATGTTTTACAATTTTGTTTTACATATGTAATCAATAAGTATACACTCATCAAAACTATATTATTAGTCAATAGTGAGATATTTAACCATATGACTAAATCATATATATATATATAGGTTGGTATTATTTAAGAACTCTAAGAAAGTTAAGAACCCTTAAAAACCAAACAAATTTTTTTTTATATATTAACATTATTTAAGAGTAGTATTATCATATTCTATATAAAATTTTTTGATTACATATATTAATCACAAGTTTACATATATGTAAATTTATATACTAACAAATTTACATAGGTGTCAAACAAAACATGGATATGTATAAAAACTAATTTTCAAAATTGTAATTGTAGATATAGATATAAAAAATGATAAAACTAATCTCAAAGAACATTAACATACAAAAATTTTTATAACAAACGTTAGTTTTCAAGGGTTCCTTCAAGTTGTTAAATAATTTAACAGTTCTGTAATGATACTCATCCTATATATATATGTATATATATATATATGTATGTATATATTGATTATCGTACATTACGTACGCGACACCCACAGCCCTAGATTTCAAAAAACACACGGTGGCAAATTTGTAAATTATTTCAAAATCGTTTCCATCCTAATTAACCATTGCATCGATTCAAACATCGTCATCGGCGTTATTTGCAAACACACACTTCAATTGAATTTGAATTGAAATACGCCATTTGCAGAAACCTAGTTGCAAACGTTCCATATTTTTGTTCATATGATCTAATCGATGATCAAATTGAAGGTCGATTGATAATTATTTGATGATTACGAGATTATATGAAGTGATTTCAGTGTTCAATTTCATGTTACAGTTTAATTTTTTTTGTTAGTTTTAAAATTTATGAACACCCAGAACTTCTTAGAACTTTAAACTTTATTAGAACTTCTAAACCTTTTTGTACACCCAGAACTTCTAAACTTTATCAGAACTTCTAAACTTTTTTGAACACCCAAAACTTTTTAGAACTTCTAAACTTTATCAGAACTTCTAAACTTTTTTAAACATCCTGAACTTCTTAGAACGTATTAGAATGTTTAAAGATGTTCATTTTTTTTAACACTCATAACTTCTTTGAAAGTATTAGAACGTTAAAAGATGTTCATTTTTTAAACACCCAGAACTTCATTTAATATATCAGAACGTTTATAAGTCTTCAGTTTTGTTTCAGAACGTTTAAACACAATATCTTGAACCCTAACCAGAGCTCGATTGAGTGCATTATTTCTGCAATTCCATAATCGATTGATGTATCTAAATACTTCTACACATCAATTCGATTGATTAAATCATCATTTTGGTGTTCATTTTGGTTTGAACATTTAAACTTTGAGCAGAACGTTTAAACATGAACCTTAATCATAACTCAATTAAGTGTGTTAATCTGTATTTTCATAATCGAACGATGATTCTAAAGCCTCTTACACATAAAGTCGATTGATTAAAGCATCAAGTTTTGATCAATTTGAAGATTTTTAATGTTCAGTCATTTTATTTCAATTTTGGTTTTTGACTTTTGAGATTTTATACTGTAAGTTATGATTAGAGTTTAGAAATTGGATGAGATAGATTAAGGAGTTCAAAATTTGGATTAGAATTGATTTTAAATCGATGATTTTGATCGCGAACTACTGTTTGGGTTATTTACGAAACTGCCACTGCGTTAAATTGACATCGACGTTCAAAAAGCTCGCGTACCTAATGTACGATAACCGATTATTGTACGTTAACCCCCCCTCTGTCCCCCTCTCTCTCTCTATATATATATAAATTGAAATTCGATACCCATAATATTTTGAGTAGCGAGAACATTGACTCTTTTGTGTAGTTTACGTGGCGTCACGTGCCATCTTCATCCTGCCAATTTTTTCTAATTTATGTTTTAGCTATCTGAAATCTTATAGAGTTATTATTCGATATCTGAACTTTGATAATTATATATCTTTAAACGATTTATGTTTATATACTTCAACTTTAATAGAGTGTTGCTAAAAAAACTTTATTAAGAGTTATATTTTTCTTTACACAATTTTTAAAATTTATTTATTAATCTCTTATTCTAGTGAAAGCTAAACTTGTAACTCAATAAATGTTTAGTAAAGTTTACTTCATTTTTTTCAAACAAATACTATTAATTTTTATCTCTTTATGTTTAATTATTTTTAAAATTTTATAACTTATTAATAAATTTTAACAAAACTCGGCGCGCTACACGGCGCGAAACACGGGTATAACAGCTGGTTTTATAAATGTATAATTAGAAAGTAGACATTAAATAATTATGAACTAATTTGTGACAAACCATGAAAAGAAACCAAATTAGTCATTAATGGAATAAAAATAAAAATTACAACTAAGATATCAAGTAATCTTAGTAAATAATTAAATAAAATTCACAAAAGTTAATGTAAATTGGAAAAATATATTTAGACCCAAACTCCTCCAAAAAAGAATAATTTCCTTTTTTAAAGAATAATAAATACCAATATATCACCATGGCATTCTTGTAATATGATCAGAATATTAAACCCAAATAGAGAAAACTATTAGCTGTCATGAACGTCGTCGTTTCGCAGCGTTACCACTAAATATAAGGCTGAGGGGTGTGGGGGGCTCTAATGGGGGCTCCAGTGGGGGCTCCAACCAATAATATTATGACGTGTGGCAGAGAGAGAAACTGAATAGGGGGGTGTTGGAGCCCCTGGCCCTGGTATGGGGGGCTTTAATGGGGTATAATTATATAGGAAAAATATTTTTTTTTTGGGTTTGGTCGGCTCCCAACGGTGAAAAAACCATCAAATCCCTTGCTTTTCTCTCTCTTCTCCCGCTAACCAGCTTACGCCTGCATTTTTTTCCGCGCTAGCGCCCCGTTAGCGGCCCGGTTACCGCCCCGATGGTGTGGTGTTAGCGCCTGGGGGCGCGAGCGGAGGGGCTCTGGCGCCCCGTTGAAGCCCCACACCCCTCAGCCTAACAAAAACACAAATAATAACGTATATTGTTTACCTACTTTCACTCAATGCGCGTGTGGTTCACGTAATCTCTGCCTTTGGTTTCCTCGAGATTGTCGCCTAAGTTACAGACAATATAGCACGTGTTTTTCACCTCATATTGTTGGCACGTGTAGTGAATCATATATGGCAAATGGCGGCCAAAATGTGGCATGATGTGAATGACTAATGTATGATGAAGATCATACATGATGGATGATGGACATGACAACTCATCAAACATAACATTAAAATTAAATAAAAAGATTTTGTTCATGGTAAATCAGAGTATAAGTAACTTCTTACCCGCTTATTCATTTTTCTATTGTAATTGAATCGTTTTTATTTAATATATGAATTATTAAGATTTTAAAAGAAAAATAAAACAAATTAAAACGCAAAAAGTAACGTATAACGTTTACTTATTTCAATCACGCACATGTATTTACACTAAATTCTAAGCATTTACTGTCAACGAGATTGTCGCTAGGCCTGACCTTGAACCGATATAAGGTTCCCTTGACGTTTAGGACACATTTTTGATAGGGGCACAATTTAACAAAATATATATAAAAAATAAAAAATGTTTACATTATATAAAGGACCCAAAATTTACCAAAACATTCAAATATAAGTAATATAACGAAGTTATCTTCTATCTTTTGAGTAAAAAAGTAATTTTATAACACCGATAATTTTTTTCTTGTTTTGTACATTTAAAATCTCGAACACAACCTAGATTTTCACGTATTAGCGTAGTCGCGTTTTGTGACGCGTATATCGCGTATTTGGCAAATGACCATCAAATGTGGCATCTTATATTCATATGCATGATATATGGATGGTGAAAATCATGGATGATGGATGATGGACATGACATGACAACTCATCAAACTTTTTTTCATTTAACTCCGGAAATAAAATCATTCCAAAAACTTAAAAAGAAAAAAAATTAATTAATTATTTGAAACATTATTTACTTTCCGAATAATTATGATATTAATTAATAAAAAGTCTTTATATATACCCACCCCTTATTTGCGTTTTTTGACCGCTCGAAAAACGGAATCACCAACAGTGAACAAGAATAATAATAATAATAACAATAATAATAATAATAACCAGAAGAATTATTATTCATTATTCCAGAGATCACACCATTACATCCCAACCAGTTCGACTCATACCATATTTCATATCCAGTTACTCACCCGCAGGTAACCCAACAATCTTCTATTATTTTAAGGTTGTTTGATTATTTTAAGGTTGTTTACATAGTTTAAGGTTGTTTGATTAATTTAAGGTTGTTCGATTAATTTAATAATCTTATGCTTTTTTTTTTTTTTATTTCAGGAGAAGGGTTTAAGGTTTTAGCTAGTGTTTATGTCTGCAAGTGTATTTAAGGTCTGGATTTCATTAGCTGTGTTTCATCTCTGCTGTTTCACCCAGCAGAGCTTGTTTTACTGTTCACCGTCAGTTTCGATGCGTTTGCGGCCAAAAAGGTAAATAATAATAATAATAATAATTATTATTATTATAATAATAATAACATGTTTTATTATTTGTTTTACAGGACTTGTTCTGGATTCGAGTGTTTTGGTTGTTTTCACACACAGTGGTTCTTAAAAGTTTTTAAAAATTTTTTTAAAATTTTTTTGAAAAATTATAAGATCTGGGTTTTTAAAAAGATTTAATTTCTGATCTGGGTTTTTTAAATTATTAATTTTCCGGTGATTTTTTGAGTGATGACGTCATTGTTTTCCGACCAATCGCCGGCAAATCAAGAAACTGATTGCAATAATAAGAAACCCAGAAAGAGAGGAAACCCGAAACCCGGACCCGATTACCCGATGAGAACGGTTCGGATCATTTGTCATGACCCGGATATGACTGATGACTCAGATGATGTTGATGAAGAACCTAAAAGGAAAACAATTTGCCGGGAAATCAAGATTCCGGTGATTAATATTCCGGTGACTAAAAGTTGTCAAGGTAGTAATGTTAGTGATGATAATAAGCTAAATGCGCGAAGTGCGAAACGGGTGAATGAGGCCGTGACGATGACCGCAACGGGTTTGAAGTACCGAGGGGTTCGGCAAAGGAAATGGGGGAAATGGGCTGCGGAGATTCGGGACCCGTTTAAGGCGAGACGGATTTGGCTCGGGACGTATAACACGGCCGAGGAAGCGTCATACGCTTACGAAAAAAAGAAACTCGAGTTTGAAGAAATGGCCCAGTTTTTAAAAAATAATAAAAATAAAACGCGGGGGGCTTTGGTTCTTGAAAAGGAACCAAAGCCTGCGGTGTCTGAAGAATCGATTGGCGTGATCACTCACGCGTCGCCCAATTCGGTTCTTGAACCCGAGTTGTCTTCGGGTTCAAAAGCTATTTTAAACGAGGACAAACCGATGGATCCGTTTAATGAAGATTTTAATGAAATGTTTTCGGATATGGGGTTTAATGACCCCGTTGACGACGCTATGACAATAGGCGAAATTGGGAATGATGTCGTCGACACTTTTGACATTGGGATGGAAATAGGTGGCTCGTTTTTTGATGATTTTGTGGCACCGTTACCAGACGGGTTTGAGAATGTCCACGATTTGGAACTTCACGGGCTCGATCAAGAAGCGAGCGGGTTACCCGATTGGGATTTCGGGGAGTTAAACAGTGAAGAACTTGCTTGGATCAACACATTAAGGTTTGATGAACCATTCAATGGCCATTAGTCATTTTGCTCATAAGTTTTGCAGCTAGTAGTTAATGAGTCATTAGAAGTAATTTAATATTAATCAGTTTTTGAGTGAGAGTGGTTAATTTATTTTATTAAATTTATGTTTTTTTTGTAATGAACAAGAAGTCAAGAACTAGAGAATAATGAATCATTTGTGTTTTTTTAAATGTGTGGTTTAATGTTATGAATAATGTTATGGTTGGAATGGTACTGTTTCTGTTGCATGAAGTACAACTGTTTTGTATTAGAAAAAGTGACACAAAAGAATTTGCTGGGAATCATAAGTTCATAACTGTCTTTTTCCATAGTGTTATAAATTCTATTCCTAAGTACAATTAAATAGGGTGACTGTTTGGTCAACTATATGTAGGTGCTACAGTATTTTTAATTGGAAAACAGCTCAAATGTCAAATGCCATTAAAAAAATATAAAATAATAATCTACCAATTATGGAATTTTTATTATTTTATAGTTATATTAATATATGTGTTTGTATTAAAATTCTAATATTATTCTAATTCTATATATGTTTGTATTATACTTTTGTGAATGAAATGATATTATGATGTATGTAATTATATTTTCTAAATAATACTGAAAATAGAGTTTAAAACATGTGAAAGCTAGTTGATGTGAGTTACACGTTTGTATTTTGGTATATAAATGCTAATAGTATCATAATGATGTCTTGACATTGTTGACCATCTTAAAGCATGTCAAATAAAGTTGATTTTATGATTAAAGCAATTTGATGTAGGCTACTACATGTGTCTTGCTAAAAATACCTTCCACCACACTTTGTGATCTGTACGGTTAGAACTTTTTCTCATTCATATGGTCGAGTTCAAAGGTGACTCAAAAACCATTTGACGTATCCTAAAAATTTGATTTTCGGAACAAAATTTATGTATGTACATTAGGCCAGGGCTTTTGGGCTGGTTCTCGTCGCACAATAAGCTCAATACGGGATTAGGGAAACAAATCGACGGTTTGGAGTACTTAACAATTTGTACTTTTTTCGTTCACAAACCCGTGACAATAATCTTTTCTACTTTGACATAAATAATCTTTTATAAAAATGATAAGGTAAATGACTACTCATTACATGGTATTAGACATGTTTTATGATTGGTGGAACTCAACACATGAAAAGTGGGTTTATATATGTCATTTTCTAAAAGTGAACTTTACAAACACTTTGTACCTTTAAAAGTTACTATGAATGTCTTATTTTTTTCATTCATAATTTACTGAAAGCTAAATCTTAGGCCAGGGGGGTGTGGGGGGCTCTAATGGGGGCTCCAGTGGGGGCTCCAGCCAATAATATTATGACGTGTGGCAGAGAGAGAAACTGGATAAGGAGGGTGTTGGAGCCCCCGTTGGAGCCCCTGGCCCTGGTGTGGAGGGGCTCCAGCGAATTTTTTTTTTATTTTTTTATAAATATATTCAAACAACGTATTATTAAAAAAACTCATAAATTATTAAAAAAACACACATTAATTTAAAAAACACATTAATATCTAAAAATAAAATAAAAATTAAAGTACTAAAAAAAAACATTATTCTTATTATTCGGCTTGGTCTTCTTCGATCAACCTCTTTCGGATACGTTCCTTTTGCTTTTCCATCAGCATTTGATCGACCGGATTTAGGTTACTGAAGTCTCTTGTAAGGAAGTCCAAATCTCTCATTCGACTTTTTTCCTTTTTGTCATTGGAGACCACCTCCATGGTTTTGTTGAATTTATTGAGGGATTCAACAAGATCGGCGATGTTTACGGCTCTCCCCTCAGCCGGTTTTTTCCCCTTGGCGTCCCTTCCCAATGGCCGCCTCCTCGGCGGTGAAGACGTTTCCTCCCCCGCAATTTTTAGGTCGAATCCAACGCGGCAATCCGACCCGGCTGAAGTGCTATACGCTCCAGACGAACTAGTTTTAGTCCGTTTCGGCCCTACTTCCGCATCAAGGTCCGGCGCCACCAGCTCAACCCACTTGGAACACCTTTTCAACCTCTCCCACAACTTTAAATCGTCCCACGTCTTCACCATCCCATACCTCCGCAAACACTCCTGCCTCCACTCTTCGACCGTGAAATTGTAAACCGCCAAATCATCACTGCCACTTGGTCTCATACGACCGCCGTTCCTGTTGAAAAGATTAGTAAACAAGCCGACAAATTTTCTGATTTCGGACCACCGACCCGAAATCATATCGGCGTTTCGCTCTGTACTCCAAACGAGCGTATAGAACGTCTCCCTAACCTTTGTCCAAAAAATCTTGCTTTTTTGGTAGTCGGCTGCAAAATGAATAATTAAATTAGATTTCCAGTTAACTTTTTTATTTAACTTTTTTATTAAAAATTATTTTTAAAAACGTTAAAACAATTACCGCAACGCCGATCCTCAGAAATGACTATCCAAGCCCGACACAAGGCTTCCTTCTCATCCGATGACCACGGAGTGGTTTTCCGTTTCGTCCTCGGAGTCGAAGCCGGTCCGGCCCGTCCGTTGCAAGTTGTTTTTTCCGGTGGACGCGTCTTCTTGGTCCCGTAGCATCACCTTGTGATTCTTGTGTCTCTGGAACAACAAAGTTAGGAGACAGTTGTATGTTGGATGGTTGAAAGCCGGATGATTCTTGCGGCCCCGAATAAAACATCGGTTGGTCTGGTGACGACCATAAATCGTCGTCAATATAATCTGAATCTAGGTTTGGGTACCAATTTCCAGACATTTTGGGGTATTATATAGGAGTTTGGGGTATTATATAGGAGTTTGGAGTTTGAAGTTGTGTTTTGATATGGTTGAAATGGGTTGATTTTGGGGTATTATATAGGGGTTTTTAATGTTTTTTTTTTATTTTATCCGAGCTCAACGGCTCTTTTTGGTATACCCCACACCTTTTTCTCTCTCTTCTCCCGCGACCACACTCACGCCTGCCTGGGGGCTCGCGCTCGCACCCCCGTTCGCGCCCCGGTGGTGTGGGGTTAGCGCCTGGGGGAGCGAGCGGAGGGGCTCTCGCGCCCAGGTTAGCGCCCCACACCCCCCAGCCTTATGAAAGCTTAAAAATCTTAAATACGGTATATGAATGCTGATACAGTTATATACTCTTTGACACACTACATATAAAAGATGTGACACAAAGCTAAAAATATAACGTTGATCGAAACTGCATGTCAAAACACATCCTACCACATTCTACATGTCAAGGGCTCGATCGAAACTACATGTCACAGCCCCTAAGGGGATATGGAAATCTTCCAATTTGACATTCGATATTCTTAATTTGATATTAGAAAAATAAAATGGTGATTAAAATGTTCATTTCAAACTACTTATGTTGAAGTTATTGTATAATTTGTTATTAGATAAATAAAATGTTGATTACATTTCAAATTATATATGTTGAAATTATTGTGACCGTTACCGATAATCGAAAACTTTTCTTTTTTTTTTTTGGAACGACAAATTAAGTAACGTTGGATAGTTCGTACGCGGCCTCCATAGGCTAAAGGTAGCCCGAGCCGGCCACGAATCCAGACGGACGGAGCCCCTAGCGGTCCATCTATTGAGGGATTCTCCGGATAAAACCCGACCCTCACGCCTGTTAAACAGCACGACAACGAGTAGCTTGTAAAACCGGGTGAGATCAGAACTCGAACCCTGGCAAGCCAGAGTCATTCGTCATATTTCTCATATAAAATAAATTGATGATAGTTAGATTTAAACCCCTTACCTCTCACTAATAAAATGAGTATTACACCATTGAGTCACATCCAATTATCTGATAATAGAAAACTAATTCAGTAATTTAGTAAATAATAATTTAGTGGTCTTTAAAGTTTAGTTGTTCTTCCTCAGCCCAAAATTTAATTAGTTGTTGGTTTTGTCTTATTATGCTCACGTGATACCAGGATTTAGCCTGATATTTTAATGATGTCAATGGACTCTATGATAGGTTGTCATTGCCACCTATGTCTTGTATTCATTTGTGCAACCTTCATACTAATTCATTTTGTCACCTTTCATACACAAATATCTCATTTTTGTCCTTGATATTTTTTTAACCACTCACTTAAATTTTTCATCCAAACATAAAAGAAAAAGAAGTTACAACTAATAAAGTATTGGGCTTGATAAGAGATAATCTAGGGTCATAATGTTTACCTGCTTACCTACAGCTAGCGTTGAAAAAATCTCGATTAGTCACCGATTAATCCTTGATTAATCGCTAGTCTCCACTTCATTGATTAATTTTGGGCTAGTCGGCCAAATAATCGGTCAATGGTAAAATCCGGCCAATATCGGCGATTCTGGTCAAATCATGCCATAATTGGTGGCTTCTGGCAAGATTCCGACCAAAAACAACGGTTTCTGGTGGGATTCCGACCAAAATCAGCCTTTTTCCGCGGGAGATTTCAGCAAAACCCCCCGGTTTCAAGCGATATTCCAACCAAAATATGTTTGTGTATGTATAAAACTGAAAACTACATAAAAATATGTGTGCATGTATATATAAAACTGAAAGTTATACATTAAAGTCTGATCCGATTAATTTCGACTAATCCCGATTAATCGTTAGTCCCTATCCCACCGCCCAACTATCGACTAGCGATTTTTACAACAACGGCGGACCCATTTAAAAAGAACAGGGTGCAACCGCCCTCTATAAAGAAGGCTTTTCTAGTGTTATCTATACGTTAAAAGTTCGATCACCCCTCATAAAATTTTAATTAAACACCCAATGAAAAAAATAAACATTAGTCCGCCACTAAGCTCAGTTGGCAAAATGAATGGATAAGAACAGTTGGTAACATGTCAGGTTGGGTTATTATATGAAACATCATACATATAAATTTAAAAAATCATTAGATTTTATAAAACAAGACATTTTTTATCACTTCTTGATAAACAAAACAATGATACCGAATTAGTTCAATGCTCATGTGAAACTAAAAACTCAAATTTAGTAATTCTTTGTCTCTATGTTTTCACATCGAGAATTATTTACAGATGAAGAGATGTCAAAGGGGCTTCTTACTCCCCAAAAGAATCCTCCTACATCTCTATATAAGCGCTAGTTTATCAAGAAGACGCAATAAAAGCACTTCGAATTGTTGATTAATCGCCAGAGATGGCTTAGAACCAATCGTTCATTATCCAATGGATCTTTCCGTATACAAATCAAACAAATTTGATTGCTCATGGGAATATGATACCGTATTACTATGTGTTTTTGGGTCAATTCCATGATGGGGTAGTGACTAGTGACTGTAGAGGTTCACAAACCGGTAAGAATCGGTTTCGGGTATGGTTAACAAAAATCAAAACCGGGTCGTGTATGAACCGGTTTCGAGTATAATCGGGTATTTGACCAGGTTTTCCGGTTTCTTTTCGGTTCAGGTAGGATTGGGTCGGTTTTGACTAGGTATTTTCCATTCCCGTGGGTCGGGGCACGGTTCCGAGGAGAAATCCAATACCAGGTTGTACCCGTAGGTCGGGTACGAGTAGAAACCGGTTTCGGGTCGCTTTCACCAGATCCGGTCTGGAACCGGGTATTATGTGCACCTCAGTAGTTAGTACCATGCCGACCCATTACGTACTTGGATCAGATTTTGATAATTTGCAAGATTTATTTTAGTAATTTGGGCTTTAGTGATAGCGGTTTGGGCTTTAGTAAGTTTCAAGCAAAATATCATAAGGTATAATATCGGTATTCATGAAGGACAAGCGTATAACCATAAAGGAATTTTAAATTTTAAATTTTAAGTTTTAAATTTAAATTTAAATTATGACATGAAAATACAACCTTTTGTGTAACAAATGACAAATTAGAGGTGGGAAATCGGTTTTGAATTTGAATTTGATCCGGTAATGAAGCCGGATTAACTTGATCCGGTTCGTTTTAGATCTGAACCACCATTTTCGAACCGATTCATGTATATGACAGTTGATCCAGTATGGGAGACTTTGGTTCTCGAAGTATTCGTTACCGTTAACATTGACATTAGTTAGTTATTTTTCTTGAAAAGGCCCAAATGAGTTTTTTTTGCAAAATTCAAATAGCGTTTGAGACATTTTTGTCGTGTGTGAACCATATGTTTCATCACAATGGGTCTTCGTGTACTGGCCGGTAGACCTCCCCTGAAATTTATGGTAGGCAGGGTCACCGACACTGCCTACGATTGCGTACATGAGTGTCTTTTGCCAATGAGTGTTTCGAAGGCCCGAGTGGTTTGGTATTTCATGTGGCTAATGTTCGATTTCATATTCTAACATTTAGTTTCGGGGTCACCGGGTGATAATGGAGGACTAGGCGCATAGATGACATTCACTAGTTAGATCATTGAATTGAACGAGTTTTATCACACTGCACTGTTGTGCCTTCGGGCAGGTGTTCATGCGTGTTGGCCTTAGGTGAGGGTTTACACCAGATTCAAAATCGAGTGAAGCCTGATATGATAAATTTAGCCAGTAATGCATTTGAAAGATTCATTGGTCGTTGAAAAAAGGGGAAAAAACGCATAAATAACATAGAAAGAAAGATGTAAATTTTAGTAAAACACCCTTAACATTGATGAATCGCAAAACCTACCTTTATGTAATGTAAAAGAAATACAAAGATGAATAAAATTCTTTTAATAACTGTTTTGTGTCACAGATGATGAGAGGACTCGAATAACCGTTTAATTATCAATATAAAACAAAAAAAAAATAAAAAAGTAAAATAGTAAAAATTATGTAGTCCAATCAGAGCATGCCATGTGGCCCAATCGTTATCCAACGTCACCAAACTTCTAATTTATTATTATAACTAGATTTTTACCCGACGCAACGTCAGTAAATCCGGATGTTTGTAAACACTTACCGGTCCTTAGTGTTGAGGTGGTAAATTGACGTGAATTCGGTCAGTTTATGTTATGTGGGTTATTGTACGGGAACCAAAACAAAAAAAGTTATAAAAATTGAAATGGGTCAATAGGGTGGGGTCGGTGGGTAAAAGTCGAGCATTGGTATACCCAAGTGTTGTTGATCCATGGAGGTGAGTCTATGCAAATTCAGTTGATTTTTTTCACGTTCGTTACGAAACCAGAACAAAAAAAATAAAAAAATTGACATTCGGTCAATATTCGCTATATTCGTTACGTTACTGGAACTAAAACAAAATGCGGTAAGTCTAAGTAAATTAGGCCAGTTTCTGTTATGTTCATTAAGGTATGTCAGTATCGAAACTAAAATAATACATATATAAAACATAACAAAATAATTAGAAATATAATTATTAAATTTATAACAAAAAGAAAAACCCAAAAAAAATATAAAAAACTTGGTCCGATGGACACTGCGAAGTGGACCAATCGTTTTATAACGTCACCAAAGTTTCCATTTATATAATAATAATAATAATAATAATAATAATAATAATAATAATAATCAACCATCAAAAACTTTAGGGGTGGAGTTTGCATTTATTTCATAATACAAGGGCACAAGTTTGTGACAATAAAATAAATGATACTTTGGTTGACGGTTAACCCAAAGTCTATATATATATATTATCCACTTCTTTGCGTTTCAACATTCAACAACAAAACATAAAACAATGACAAAGAGAAGATCAACAGAAGATTCATCCAAAGATTACACAAAAAATAAACGAGTTAGGGTATCGCCGGTTTCAAGTCCCGTTAATCGATCAAACAAGATCAATTATTCGGACAACAACAATGATGGATATAGCCAACAATGTGCGAGTTCAGTCGGGTCAAATAACCCTTTTCATGAAGTCATAACTCTATCCGATGATGATGATGAGGTTGAATCACCTCTAGTTGTTGACAACATTTGTGGTGAATTTGAATATGAATCTGATCGGTTTGAGAGGTATGGTTCGATGATAGTAGATGATAACGGGTTTCTTCTTGGTGAATTTCGAAGGTTAGATGAAGAGCTTTACATTAACACGATGATAGATTGATTAATGTTGCATTTGTCATGAAAATAATTTTGAAAATTGTACAAGAAAGTTGTTGGTATTGCATCTTCTTTTTTGCTTTATTGTTTTTCTTTTTTAAATGTGTTTCATATCTGGTCATATACTTATATATGGTATGTTTTATAATATTGAGTAGTAGATATTAAATAGGTAATCTGTAATAAACATATAATTATTTATGTAGAGATCTGTTATGAATTAAGTTGATATGTTTTTTTTTAATTCAAAAAAAGTGAAAAAGTATACCATTGTGAAATATGTTTTAAGGATAGATGAAAAGTTGAAAATTAACTTAAATTATAAATTAAGGTTGTTTATGAACCGAGCCGAAAAAATGGGCTCAAGAGGATACAATAAAGCAACATGTAAAGTAAACTTTTGTTTAACTATTGAGATACTCTATGAATATATGCATAAGTGGCTAGGAAGTCATGTAGATATGAGTTATCAAACAATTGACACATAATAAAAAACATATATTTTTTTGAATGCGACACTCTTACTGAAGAATGAAGGTGAGAAAAACGATAATCACGAAGGTGAGAAAAACGACGATTATCGAAAACAGGTGATCGACAAAGGTAAGCGAAGCGAATGAAACATGAAGAGTAATAATGTATCCAAGTGTAACCTTTAATGTATTTTTTAAAAAATGCAATATAGCTTTAATACTATTGAAATGATAATGAAATTTTTTTGAATGTTTTATGGTAGATATATTTGGTAGAGATATTGAAACTTGAAAGGGAATAAAGTAAAGGATAAAATAACGTGAGAACACGTTATCTTATCATATTGAAAACCAGTAAGTAATGACACGTGGATTTGGCAAACACTAAATGAGAAAATTATTTGGTCATGTGTAGTTAGGGATTAGCGAAATCAGTGCCGGGTATCGATTGGTATCAAAGTGTTAAGTTTCGGGATCTGTACCGGTACCGGTATTTCCCGATTTTTTAACTTTGATATTGGTACCGGGCGGGTACCGAACCGAATATTTCCGTACCGGTACCGGTACCTGGTACCAAGAATTTAGGATTTTCGGGATCGGTATTTTCGGTACCGGTACGGTACCGTGCTCATCCCTATGTGTAGCGACCAATTCACGAGAGTTTAAAAGTAAATTCTTTTAACGAACAACAAATCTTCTAAAAAAGTTATTGACAAAATTCATTGTATTAGAATATACTAGTTTTTTGATTTAGAGAAAACCTTCACATAAGGCCAACGTTCGTGAACACTCTCCTGAATGCACGACAATATGATGAGATAAATCTCATTCAGTTCAAAGATTCAACTAGTAGACGACATCTACTTGTCTAATCTCGTGTCATCACCTGGTGTTACCGAAACTAAATAATAGGAGCAAGCGAACCTGAGTCACATGGAACACTAAGATTCTTCCTTACCATTTCACCATAAGGTCATTGGTAGTTTAAAAGTATCTACGAGACTCGTTCTATGATTATCTGTTTTTCTAATCATAAAATTACTTTTCTTACGTTTAATCAATTTATCAAATTTTCGTTTGAAAACGGGTAAACTTCCTAGTATAAAATTTTCCGAACGAAAAATGGGTATATTTACACCACTAGAAAAAAAACAAATGGTTGGAGAAGCACCCCTGGCCCTCATTATCATTCGCCCATGTGGGCAATGCCGTGCCTCATGCCTTGGTTAAGGCTTAAAGTGCCTATGCCCATTTAATTGTAGATATGTGACGGTGTTGGACGTTTTTTTTGTGGTGAGTGGTGACATATAGATTGGCAGACGGCTCGTTACGTTTGCTCTCATAACAAGTTTCTAATAGCAAACATTATACTACGAAACTAGTAAAGAAAACCTTTCATGAATTATTCCATAAATCAATAATCCAGTTGAAACATACTCATGAAATCAATATTGTGACGAACTTCAAATAACGACAACCACTACAAACTAAGTCACATCAAAATGTTATGAAACCTTAACAAGATTAAAGAAGAACAAGACGCTATGCCAAAAACCGTTGAAGACGATGAGCACCAAGCGATTGTGCTATAATCAGACTATTGTTGAAGTGTTAGAACCCTTGATATCTTGAAGAAGATTGATCATGGATACATGGAGGATGACAAACGACTTATTCGTATATATAAAGTTATAAACTCCTCTTTCTTGTCTTATGAGTTTAATTAACTCATATATATCATATGAGACACACAACACCCTGAGCCCAACTGAACATTCATAAGCCCAACTCTAACAATATTGAATGAGCAACTCCTCAAGCCCAAATATCGCAGTCTTTACTGACCCATATCGATAGACTCACTCGTAACGGTGCACATAATACTCGGTTTTGGACCCGACCCGGTGGGTACGACTTGGTTGTTGGTTTTTCTCGGACTTGTACCAGAATACGGAAAAATTTCCAGTCAAATACACGACTATACCCGGAAACGGTCCCTACCCGATCCGGTTTTGACTTATGTTGACCAGACCCGAAACTGGTTTTTTACCAGGTTCCAGTTTCTGAAATTACCTGATTTGTTCACATCTACTCACTTGTATAAAACATGAAACATAAAAAATTAAAGAAATTAATTAACAAACATAGAATCGTTATATAATATATGTATATATGATGATAATTTTTTCATCTTTTTTTTAACAATTTTTGAAACTACCCTAATGCCTTCGTGAGTCTTTCTGAGACGTGATGTCAACCGTTTATACTGATTTAACGCTCTAAGTCTAGCTTACCCGTGAACATCATCAAAAAGTGAACCTATTATCATAAAAAAGCTTATTGAGTCAGATTTTAAACTTAAGATCATAAGATTTCAAGTTTTAATTATCATCCTATAGTCAAGTACCATTGGATTGGACCAAAAGGCTATGTGTGTTTTCTTGTATTCATCAAGTATATAATAAATTAAGAATTATTGCAGCGAATTTCATCATTTTTTCTTCCTTGTATAACGTTTTCTTGTTTTCCCACTAGTGGTACACAATGAGATAATCATGAAACACGCAAAACTTTAGTATAAAATTGTGTTTTCTATACTCGAACAGTACTTGTGGGATCCTCGTTATTTATTTATTTATTATTAATAACAAATTTCTTTAATCCTTGTTGTCTATAAGATTTGAATCCAAGACTTCCCAGACCTATACCCATGTGTTTAAAGTACCTGTCTTTGCCAATATACCACCACGACAACAGTGTCGGATGCTTATTATTACTAATCAGTACAAATTGAATTCACGGAAAAAACAGTGGGCATCATGCATATTCGAAATGTGATCTTAATTTAACTCCAGATTTAACCTTTTTTTTAACAACCAACGAAATAAATTTTATTACTAGAAACAAAATATACACGCTAGGCCAAGCAAGTTGCTAGCCACAATACATCCAAGCCCCCAAAACATCCGAGTGCACAATACTAAATCGCCTAATTACATGATAAAACTACACCACTTATCTAAATTGACGATAATCCTCCCAACCTATTTATAACTAAAAACTTGCTAAACGCCTTAGTTTTTCCTACTATCCCCTTTACTGCAATCGATTTATCTTTGAACACCATGTCGTTTCTTGCCTTCCACAAGAACTAAATTTCCACTAAACAAACGGCAAGAAAAGCCTTAGCCTTCTTCCTTGAAATTTTTGTATACAAGTGCAAATCCAAAATGTAACGAAAGCTAAATGCAATATTCGTTGTTAACTAGATGAAGAGGTAGGTCCCAGCAGAGCCCAGTTGGACCCGCAAGACTCACTTTGAAGAGGGACGTTTGCGCAAGGACCAACTGGTTCCGCAGGACCCACCATGCTCGAAGATGAAGACCTTACGCGCAGTACGCCAGCTGTTCACGCAGGGAAAGCCTCCCAATGGTGAAGTACCCCGCCTGTCCCCGCAGCTGCGGATACAAGCTATCAGGGAAGGCTACCCGCACTAATAGCAAGGCTACACGCACAAGGCACTCAATAATTCAGTGTCACCTGAAGGAATGAGCAAGGCGGGAATACTCCCGCCCAAATGAGCCAGTCCGTATGCTTCTGGAAGATCTTTTGTACTATACCTGCCAAGGTATGGACAAAATAGACAAGATCTGACCAAAGCAGCCCATGAACCAATCACAGGGTGACAGCTCACCGACAAACAGTACGAGGAGCATGCTCTAGTACTGTTTGTCACTATTAGCCACTGCCTACTCACCAACCCTTGTCGTGGCACGCACATAGCCTGCAGTTGGTGGAAAAGGAATAGTACACAGCCGCCCTGGTCACTATCAGCCGCTGCCTACCCACCAACCAGCATGGCACGTGCGTAGCCCGTAGTTGGTGAACAGGAATATTATACAGCTGGCTGTACCTGCTTGGAAACCTACCTTCGGCTATAAATACTCCAACACCTTGGAACGGTATCATCATCTGGTATTTTACCTTCACTAGCTATTTCTCTCAATATACACTTATATTCAGAGCAATGTAGTCTGATTCTCACGCCGGAGGGTGGTCACAAGGAGGAACCCCCCCTTCTCAGTGACGAGCTCACGGTGTCTGTTTTGCAGGTCATCTGAAGAACATCCTTCTTTGCCGGACCTAACCCTCGTGGGAAACATTACTTAACCCCCAGATTATCCATAATCTACTCGGGGTCGATTAGTGTTTCTTCATTGGCGCCATCCGTGGGATGTTGAAAGACATCGAAGAAACTTTCAACACGCTCAGGAAGATAAACATGAAACTCAACCCGAGCAAGTGTTCATTTGGGATGGAAGAAGGAAGTTCTTGGGAGTCATTGTTACTAAAGATGGCTTCAGAGCGAACCCTGAAAAGGTCGAAGCCATTATCAAAATGGAATCACCTACTACCATCAAGCAAGCCCAGACACTGAATGGACGCCTAGTCGCACTTAACCGCTTTTTGTCAAACCATGCGGATAGATCGTTCCCATTCGTGTCAACATTAAGAAACTGTTTAAAGAAAACGCACTTCCGCTGGACACCAGAAGCGGAAGCAGCTTTTCAGGAAATTCGGTCACGCTTGATCGAACTCCCAACGCTCACAGCACCAGAAGCGGGGGAGGAATTAATCATATACCTTTCTGCCACAGATAGAGCGACCGGGGCAGTCCTGCTAGTAGAGCGGAAAGGTATCCAGATGCCTATTTACTATGTTAGCCGTGTCCTAACAGACGTAGAAACCCGGTACTCCACCCTGGAAAAATTAGTCTTAGCACTTGTACAAGCTTCACGCAGACTAAGACGATATTTCCAGGGTCACCCAATCACCATTCTCACCAACTTCAAACTCGCAAACGTTCTAGGCAAACCCGAATTATCGGGACGTCTAGCAAATGGGCAATTGAGTTGGGGGAATATGCGATAAAGTACAAGCCAAGACCAGCTATGAAAGGCCAGGTCCTGGCCGACTTTATTGCAGAAGTCCCCGCTTCGCGGGAGAAAGAGTGCCAGGAGGAGGCTCAACCCTCCCCAGCACAGGACATCAATGATGTCTGGCGACTCTACACTGATGGAGCAGCCAGCAACGAGGGGTTCAGGCGCAGGGTTGAAATTAACCAACCCAGCAGGCCAAGAATACACTTACGCTATTCGACTGGATTTTCCAAGTACGAATAACGAAGCCGAGTATGAAGCATTCTTGGCAGGGCTGAGAATTGCGAGTAAAATGGGAGTGAAAAACTTGGAAGCCCACGTGGATTCCATGTTAGTAGCCAACAGATAAACCAGAACGTACCACCAACACCACCCACCAACAAACCCATTGAACACCACCACCAACACCACCCACCAACACAACCAATCATACACACCTACAACAACAACAACATTAACGACCCAGAAGAAACAGTAACCGTTACATCAACAAACCAAACCAACGTTACAAAGGTGTCTGGAGGAAAACGGTAGATGGGTTGCCCGTATTCATGACCCGGTTACCAATTCTCGGGTCTTTCTAGGCAAATTTTGTACCCAAGAACATGCTCTTAAGGCTTATTATGATAAGAAGAGTGAGTTTGAGGGGTTTATTAAAGGCGAAAGTGGTTCGGGTTTGGGTTTGGTGGTGGTTGATAGGAATGGGTTTTTGTTAGGGGAGTTTAGTCGGTTAGATGATGATCTCAAGATTTGCGAGTAAATAATTTACTCGCAAATCCATCTAACCCGAGTGGGTTTGGTTGTTATAATTAGGGTCTTGGAATTTGTGCGGGAAGTTGTAACTTTTTTTTTGAACAGCTAATAATCTACTGCTAAATTAGGGAGGGGGTACCT